>NC_053170.1:56129408-56211908 GCF_016835505.1 Polypterus senegalus | reverse complement strand
GTATTATAAACTGTTATCTGTTAAAGTTCTAATTAAATTTTAAATATAAGTAATTTTTATTTAGTCGACAGAAATATGTTTAGTAGGAATGTAAGTTAAATTTAGTCATCATTGCATAAATTTTTCTTCACCATAGAAATTTAAAGACTAAATTCAACTTCGATTCCTACCAAAGATATTTCTGGCGACTAAATAGAAATTACTTATATCCAAATTCGAGCTATTGAGCTGTTGCCTGCCTGCCTGAAAAAGTCACCCTCGCTTCACTCTTACTTTTTTACCGTTCATTTAATCATGGCTAGTTGCGGAAAAATTACTGTATAAAATGGAAGGGGGATTACACTGAGTATGGTTTTACCAAAACAATTATTGATGGCGAATAAAGTATCCATTATTCATAAAGCTTCAATTGGTGATCTGCTTTTCTGCTAACCTCATATTTTTTCATACTTCTCAAACCAAGGGGTGGGAGGGTAAAATGAACTGGGAAGCTTGATCAATGTAATCGTGTACCGGAAATCATACATTGACAGAAGTTCCCCTTTGCTTGGAATGCAAAGTGTGATTAAATGCGTTATTTTTTAACGCGTTATGGAGCACTTACATCGAAGCTTCTCAGCTGTGCTTGTGCTAAGAAAAGGAAACATTTTAAAAATAACGAAGTAACCTTTTGTAAGTAGTGCCTGGAGGATTCAGAGTGTGGAGAAACTCTAGAGACAGCATGTGTATTAACTTGTGGATTTTTCTGTGAGTATTTGGTGGCAGCGTCACAAAATTGGTTCCGCAAGACTGCGTTAGCTGCGGAGCTCAGCTCAGAGCGAAATGAGGTGAATGGGAGGGGAGATGATGATGTGACTCTCCCACCCGCCTTAACTGTCAATCCCCGACAAAGACAGTGTCTCGGAATTTGCATAAGCACAGCCCTTCAACAGCAATTTTAACTTAGTTACAAAGTGATTAAAACTCTTGTTTATATCCTGCGTCCTCTCATTAAACTTGTATCCCGCATTAGCCGTGGGCATGACAAACGCCAGCAGCAGCCTGTCTATGAACTTAATTTAAACTTTAGGTTTACACCGTGCTTTGTTTTCGAAGTAGCTGCACTCATGAATATGGTTGTATGTGTCAGTCGCTCGCTTCTTATTGTTTCGCTGCCTTCTCAATTGTATAATGCATGTTTTCTTCAGCGCTTTTTGGAGCTCTTCCTTGTTTTCTACGTACTGCGTTGACAGTTCACGTGATTATATGGGAGGCGTGATGATGTCACACGAAACTCCACCCCCCACGGCCATCGAGCTCAACTCCATTACAGTATATGGAGAAAAATAGCTTCCAGTTATGACCATTACGCGTAGAATGAAACCTACCCAACTTTTGTAAGTAAGCTATAAGCAATGAGCCTGCCAAATTTCAGCCTTCTACCTACACGGGAAGTTGGAGAATTAGTGGTGAGTGACTGAGTCAATCAGTGAGTGAGTGAGTCAGTGAGGGCTTTGCCTTTTATTAGTATAGACTAGCAAAATACCAGCTTCAAGAAAGGAGAAGTAGTGTGTTAAAAAGCAATGAAAAAGAAAAGGAAACATTTTGAAAATAACGTAACATGATTGTCAATGTAATTGTTTTGTCACTGTTGTGAGTGATGAGTGTTGCTGTCACATATATATATATATATATATATATACTGTATATATAAATATATATATATATATTTGCACACACACACATAAACATATATATACATATCTATACATATACACATATATACACACACACATATATACATACATATATATATCTACATATATACACATACATATACATACACACATACATACATACACACAAATACATATATATATACACACACATATATAAACATATATATACATATACATACATATCTACATATATACACACACAGCTATTTCGTATCAGTGCAATACGCTGCTTGTTAAAACGGATAACTCCCGCTCTTACGTGCAAGTCTGCGTGGATATTATGAACTATCGTATTTGTTCAAGTTCTATTTAAATTTTAAATAGAAGGAATTTTTATTTAGTCGACAGAAATATCTTTGGTAGGAATGGTAAAAACAGACAGGAATATTATTCCTGAATAAATCAACTCAAACCTTAAACAACTTATAATATTTTGCTCTCCATAAAAATATATCCTGTCTAAATTATACAAGTTAGAAATAAAGTAAACGTTAAAAGAACAAACATTCAAATTTCTTTACTCTTATGTAATTTTATATAAAAAATAAACTTAGATTTTAAATATCCCAAAAGATTTTGCTCTCCATAAAAATATATCCTGTCAAAATTATACAAATTCAAATATGAACATGCTGCATAACAAAACCTGGAAATATAAATAAAATGTGTTCCTTTCAGCAATAACAAATCAAATCATTCAGTTGTCTTTGCTCATATGTCATTTTAGAGCTGGACGCCTGGCATCTTTTTGGCAACAGGTTCGTTTATGTTTGGTGTGAGGTTCTGTGTTGTGGAGATTCTCAGGATGGATTGCAGGTGCTCATCAGTGAGGCGACTCCTGTGTGCTGTTTTGTTAGTCTTTATCACTGAGAAGAGCTTCTCACACAGATATGTGCTACCAAACATGCACAAGGTTCGAGCCGCATGTAGACGGACTTTTTTTGTTCTTCAAAGTCACCAAAGCGCCGTGCAAACTCAGTTCGCTCAGTTTATCAGCAAAGTGCGTATTTTGGGAACACCGTAGTGACGACTTGGTTCAACATTACTTGGCAACAGGGAAAGTGGGGCAAGTTACATTTGTGTCTCCCATAAAAGCAGCTTCACTTGAAATCACTTTGTGATTGTGCACGGGTAAAAACGTCCGCTGAAGTGTCAGATTCTTATTTAATTCTTCTGCTTTCTGTATCTTCTGCATTGCATTCAGGTCTTTCAGGTTACCCTGATGTTTTGTCTCATAGTGCCGTCTTAGATTAAATTCTGTAATTACAGCCACATTAGCTCCACAAATGAGACACACGGGTTCAGTAAACATATACTCAGCCTCCCATCGGTTTTTAAAGGCTCTATTTTCAGAATCAACTTTTCTCTTCAGCATCGTGTGAGCTAGCTTCACAGTAACTTGCAACATCATAAGCTAGACTTGATTAACGCGGTAAGTGTTCGGCCAAGGCAGCTGAAGCGCTGCATTATGGGATCTGTAGTTTATTGTGTTACCAGCGCTTCATATACCCGGGCCATTAATAACAATAATACAGTATATAAAATGATCTCGGGCGGATATAATTACATGCGGGCGGATGTGGCCTGCCCTTGAGTTTGACACATATGGACTAAATAGAACTTGAAAAGATATATTTTTCAAATGTGATCGCGCAATTCAGATAGAGTTGACGCAAGACTACAGCCTGCATGCCTTAATAAGTCATCCTCCCCTCGCTCTTACTTTTTTACCGTTCATCTAATGAATACACTGAGTATGGCTTTACCAAAACAATCATTGATGGTGAATAAAGTATCCATTATTCGAGTATGTAGATCGGAATATATATATATACATATATATATACCCGCGTATTGCAGCGGAAAAGTAGTGTGTTAAAAAAGCTATGAAAAAGAAAAGGGAACATTTTAAAAATAACGTAACATGACTGTCAATATACAGTATTTGTTTTGTGAGTGTTACTGAGTGTTGCTGTCATCAAGGATTTGATTATCATTATTTCTTTCAATCAGGTTCGTATTTGTAGGATGTGTTGTGTTCAAGTTACATTCCGTGTTTGTCAATCGTTGTAAAGATGACAGGTTTCATTCATCGATTCGTTTCTTACTGCATCAATAAACAGCTCGTCTTCTTCTTTATCTGAGACCTGACACACTGCATGCACGGGTTTTTTTACACTGTCTTCCTTTAGCGGGACATTGACTTTTTCCACCGTGTGCTTTGTTTCCGCAGTAGCTGGATTTATGAATATGCTTGTATGTATCAGACGCTTCAGATTTTTTGCTGCCTTTTCGATTGTGTAATTCGTTTTGTTCAGCTCTTTGGAACTGTTGCTTTTATCTGTGCACTGCGTCAGTTCACGTGAGCCTTCGGTGTACATGCATCGAAGTTTCCCAGCTGTGCTGGTGCCATCTCGTGCTATGTCCATGGCTGTATTTAATGTTACCTTAGTCCTGGCACTTAAAACTTTCTCTCGCAGTTTCGCTGAGTTTGTGCCAAACACCACCCTGACCATCTCATCTTCCTCTGCATAAGCACAGTCCTTCACCCGTGAATATTTAGTGGGAGTTTGCTATTGGATTGCCGCTGACGGACGGCCTTTTATGGGCAGGCACTAAATTACAAACGCCAGCGGCAGCCTGTCTATGAACTTAATTTAAAGTGTAGGTTTACATCGTGCTTTTTTCCGAAGTAGCAGAACTCATGAATATGGTTGTATATGTCACTCGCTCGCTTCTTATTGTTTCGCTGCCTTCTCAATTATATAATGCATGTTTTCTTCAGCGCTTTTTGGAGGTCTTCCTGGTTTTCTATGTACTGCGTGATTACGTAGGAGGCGTGATGATGTCACACGAAACTCCGCCCCCACGGCGTTCAAGCTCATCTCCATTACAGTAAATGGAGAAAAACAGCTTCCAGTTATGACCATTATGCGTAGAATTTCGAAATGAAACCTGCCCAACTTTTGTAAGGAAGCTGTAAGGAATGAACCTGCCAAATTTCAGCCTTCCACCCACACAGGAAGTTGGAGAATTAGTGATGAGTCAGTGAGTGAGTGAGGGCTTTGCCTTTTATTAGTATAGATTACTGAGGCTTTCCCATTCATTTTCTTGTCTTAGCACCTATGGAAGCACCTGGCTTGCATTGCAGAGAATATTTCATCATAACTAAAATTGTAATCAATTTAGAATGTGGCTCTGCACAGACACTTCTGTGTTTTGGTGTTTGCAATACCAGGAGGTTTCTTCATGTGTACTTGCAGTGTTTGAAGTCAGCTGGTACTTACCAATATGCAGTACCAGGACTGCACACAACTTCTTAATACTGTAATTCCACACATGCTAACCAACTGCTATATCCTGTTAATTGTATCCTCTCAAAATTTCTCCAAGCCTAACACTGAGTCATCTCTACATATCTAATCTAATCAAAGATGGGGAACCCCCCAAACACCTCAGGCTAGCCCATAAGGATGAGCAATCTGGAGTACCACTGGTTCTTTTTTTTTCTACTTCAACCACTGCTAAGTATACTATATATACCAATAGATCAGTGGGAAACCGAAGATATACACATTGTCTATAGTTTGCTTCCTCGTGATAACTGAAAATGAATAGTAGCAAGGCTGCTTTCTGCAAAATTTCAGCTGTGATCTCATAGCAAGGGAGCAAAATCGATCCTTTAATGAGTAGAACTCAGAATCATATTTAGGAAGGTTCAGATAATTCAGCAGTCAACACTATAAATGAATTAATTTTATTAACTCTACAGCCATCATGGGATGCAGAATAAAGACTACAACATTTAATGAATATTAAATATTCACATTTATAAAAAAAATATATAAAACATTTCCTTGATCCACTCTATTTCTCAAGTCACGAAAGACTCAATGATATCCTGCAGTACTGGCAAGTGACAGTAGGACTCACTCCATTACTTAGCTTTGCGAAATTCCTCTCTTAAGAATAAAACACACTGGGCTTTATACTGTGGCTGAGATGAGATACATTTATTCTCAAACGCGTAAAAAGCTTTGACAATGGTGAAATCAAGACTGAGTGCTCCTTCAAGGCCCAGTATTATAAATAATAATTCAGCATACTATGTGCTGAAATTTATCAAAGGCTTTCTGTAGAATGAGGAGATCCTTGCTGTATTTAAAGCAAGTAACAACCAACAACTGCCAAAGAGTTCATTAGCTCTTCCATTCAGTTTGATTTTGAAAAATGTAAACTTTCAAGCGGCAGAACCTTCATTCTTTAATGTGCTATACTTTATCACAAGTGGACTCAAGATACAAATAATTAGAAGCTGGAGAAACTGGAGACAGGTCATGGTCTTGTCAGCTTCCAGACAGCATTAAGATACTTATGAAGAAGTCAATTGAATTAATTTCTTTATATGTACATTAATTAGCAGTTAGATGACTGATTATAAGTACAGTACAACAAATTCTGGTCTTTTGTGTGTCACAAAGGCAACACTGGAGCACTCATATAGCTAAACACTAAAATGATAAATATTTGTCAGCATAAACCGAATAACAATCTTAAATCTAGTTTCCTCTTTCCACTAAATGCCAATGTTAATGTGTACAGGGCCTTCCTTTTGATGATAGGAGAGCCAACCTCAGATTTGATTATAAAAGCATAAGGAAACTTTCAGAAATACAGCAGCTATGCAAGTCTACAAACACTGAAAACACAGTCTGAAAATGTCCAAAACATACACAATGGAAATGCTTGGCTGGCACTGTTGTAAAAGCAAGATGATCATAGGAAAGATACTATAAAATTACAATTTATTAATATTTGAAGATGTCTGGCATGGTGGCGCAGTGGGTAGTGCTGCTGCCTTGCAGTTAGGAGACCTGGGTTCGCTTCCTGGGTCCTCCCTGTGTGGAGTTTGCATGTTCTCCCCGTGTCTGCATGGGTTTCCTCCGGGTGCTCCAGTTTCCACCCACAGTTGAAAGACATGCAGGTTAGGTGCATTGGCGATTCTAAATTGTCCCTGTGGTGGGCTTGCACCCTGCCTGGAGTTTGTTTCCTGCCTTGTGCCCTGGGATTGGCTCCAGCAGACGCCTGTGACCCTGTAGTTACGATATAGTGGGTTGGATAATGGATGGATGGATTATTCAAAACATTTTTGGATAGTCCCATTGCCTATATTGGGCCCAGGCCAAGGCATAGGGCTTGTGTTATGTTGTGTATTTGATTTAGGGGATTGTATCTGTGTTAAGGAATTTCCTCACTATGTGGCATGTGTTCAGAAAGACTGCTTTCTATAGCTTTGTGTATATGCATTGTTTTATATGTAAAATCTGTAAGCTTTTGTGTAGTGTCTGTGGGATGACACCAGCGGTGTCGACAACAGTGAGCACAATGATCACCTTGTCCATTCTCCATAAGCAGCACATTTCTTTTGTCAATTTTGTGTACTTCTGCATTTTATTTGTGGGTGCATCATGTAAGTTGTGTATGTGTTTGGTACTGCAATGTCAATAATATATAGTATATAGTTTGAATTTGTGTGTCTACCAGGGTTATGGCTGATCTGTTATGGTGCTGTCACTGTTGTTCTCGCCCTGTTTATGTGTGGCATTTTCTAGTGTTATAGTGATGGTGTACTTATAATATAGTTTGTATGTGTCTACTAGTCTGTGTTGTAGTAGCAGTTCTTGACGTATAATATTTGCCATCTGATTGGGTCTGTGCATGTACTCTGTATGTGTGTGACGATGCGGGGTCAGCTCCATGCTCCCATCGCTGTTCGGAAGCCCTTGAACCCAACACCGTCGATAGATATAACCGAGGTGAGCTAGACAGTGAGGCAAAGAAAACAAGGGGATGGTACAAAGGTGCAAAAGTGCTTTTATTTCAACAAAACAAAATATTCAATTAAATAGTGCTGTGCTTCAATTAAACAGTTCAATAAATAAATAATCCATAAAAGAAAATGTGGAGGTTAAAAATATACAAAAACAACCCTTTAAAAACCAGAGGTTAAAACGTTACTGGAAGCATTCTTAAAACAGTGACACATCCGATGTTTCTTTAACTCCAGCGTCTCTCCTGCTTCACCTCTCTAGGCCCCGCAGCAGGAGAGTCGCCCTCTCTGCAACTGTCCTTTCTCCTACTTACACGGGTCTGGAGGCCTCCCGATCCCTGGCTTCGGTCACGCACTCATCCCATGCCCGAGACTTGGTTCTCACCCAACGGCCAGGACGCACACGCTGGGGAATTCACCACCAAGCCTCTCAACTACCGCTGCCTTTCTGGTATTCTGCGGCCAGTGGCCCTTCACTGGTCACTCCCGCTACTATGACTCCTGGGTGTCAGCCTAACACCCAGGCTCCCACACAGCTGCCTGCAAGCATTCTCTTGCTCGCTTGTTCTCCGTTCATACACCTGCTTTCTCTTTCTCTCTCGCGTCCTGCTTTCTCCAGCCACCTCCTTCTTTCTTTCTTTTTCTCTTTCCATTTTTTTTTTTACTCCGTTCTTCCTAACTGACTCGCGCTTCTCTATATATGCAGAGAGGACACATAGCAGCTTATACTTGTATAGATCCCCATCTAGTATGGCTTTGATTCGGTTTCCATTTTCGAGGGTATACCCACCTCATCTAAAGGTTCAATTCTCAACATTAATTATTTTACATTTGTCTAGTTCAGACTCCATGTATATCAGCATTTTGATGATTTCAGGTAACTGCTGAAATTGTTTGTTTGTTCCTGCATATATCTGTTATCTAACATGTATCTATATGTTTTTTATGTTATCCATATAGAATAGATGTGATAACTTGTGTTGTTGGTGTTGGATTTTGACTTTGTATCCATATTGTGTGATGTTTAGTCTGTTTCATAATGGGTTTATAATGACACAGAACCAGAGAGGGCTAAATGAGTCTCCTCTGAAGATGCCTTATCTTATTTGTACTGAGTCTGTATGTATTTATGTATTGTTGCTACATTCATGTAGTGTTGTTCTCCAGTGTCCCATCAGTGTTGACTACAGAGTGTATCTTGCATAAGTGTAATATTTGTTTTAGCCATTTGTGGGAAACTGTCAAATTATTTTTGCAGTTAATTATAATAGTAATATTTATTCTAAGGTAAGTAAGCTTTATAAGATTTATTGTAGTATATTTACAAAAATACACAAATCAAGACATTGCTAGCAAAGTACTTCAGTTTACAATATATTATTCACAAAGCTACTTAATTCAATCCAGGATGTAGCTTAAGAAGCCTATCCCAGCAGCATCAGGTGCAAGTCGGAAACCAAATCTGAATGAGGCATCAGCTCATCTAATTGCTGTTAAAGTGAACACCAACATGAATCAAATTTAGAATTGCTAATTAACCTAACATGAATTTCTTTGGGACATTGAGTCGAAAACTCAAAATAACTTGTGAAAAATGTATGCAGACTCTGGAATAATGTTCAGACTCCACATAGGCTGTGATCAGTTGTGGATAGTGGATCCAGTAGGCAGCTGCACTATCCACTGCACCATCCCATTAACAAAGGTATAATCTCCTAAAACTGTTTTAAGTCCTAACGTAAATTTCTTTCAAAATAAGATTAGTAACTCTTCTGAGACTCGTGGCTTGCTCTCTGCTTTCACTTCTCTCCTCAACCTTCCAATGCCTCCACACTCAACATGTTTGACATGTTTGACTTTACAACCTTTTTCTAAAAGAAACCTGCCAGCCTGTTCAAACAGGCACTAGTAACTCCTCTCTTGACCCATCTCAAGTAGTCTATTGCAGACCTTTGTCTCTTCTTTCCTTTCTATCTAAAACTCTGGAATGAGCTGTATCTAACCATGTCTCTTTCTTTCTTCTACAGAACAGACTGCTTGATCCTAATGAGTCAGGATTCAAAAACAGCCACACGGAGACAGCTCTACTCTTCATTTTCAATATATTACAGCATGTCAGAGCCAATATGTCATCTATGCTCATCCGACTAGATCTCTCCTTTGCCTTTGACACAGTTAAACACTAGATCCTCTTTGCCACCATCTTTGAGCTTGGCATCACTGGGACTATCCTCAGGTGGTTTGAGCCCTACCAATTAGGCAGATCCTACCATGTGCCCTGGCATAGAGAAATGTCAATGGTGAACCAGGTTAGCACAGAAGTGCCCCAAGGATCGGAGCTGGGCATTCTCCTCTTCTCCCTATACACACCTTCATAACTCAGTATATTTGCAAAATCAAACCCTATCTAACAGAGTATGCTGTGCAACTCCTGGTCCAGTCTCTGGTCTTGTCAAGGCAGGATTACTGCAACTCTCAGCTAGCAGGAGCACTGGTATGTGTCATCAAGCTCTGCAGATGATTCAAAATTCAGCAGCATGTCTGATGTTCAACCAGCTGATGCAGGCACATGTCACTCTTCTGGGCAGGTCATTACACTGGCATGTATTACGTTGAAATCTTTGAGTAGTCAGTGAAACCACACTTGTATACAGGATATGGAGACATAAGGTTCTGTGTTCCTTCTCAACCACTCAGACTTGTGGATAAACAGCATATAGGGATACCACTTCTGCATTCTATCAAATCCTAGCCCAGACTCTCCATGTGTTGCTTTGGGCTGGTGGAATGAGCTTCCCCATTCAGTTTAGAATTTTGACTGTGTTTAAGAAGTGTTTGAAGACTATATTTTGATGAATTTCTGTCTGACAGATGTAAGGTTTTGTAAATTTGGGAACTGTAAGTAGCATATAGACTGTTTTGTGCTTTTCACTTGTGTAATTCAATTTTGTACCCTAGTCCTGTAACCCTTGTTCTCAAACAGTTCCCAGACTGATGTTACTTGATTATATAGTCCTCTTTTGTAATTCATTTTGGATAAAAGGGTCTGCTAAGAAAATACAAGTAAATAATCTTGACTTGAAGATTCTGCATGCTTATTGAGGTGAAATAAACAAGGTCAACAGATAATGTACCTCTTAATCGATCCTATACTGTAAGACATACAGTATCAATATATATTTTTTTAAACAAAAACAGATCAAGAATAACAAATAAGCAAAAAAGTTTAAGGTATATAAAAATGCAGCTATCAGGATTATGAGATGTGACCCAGAAAATGGAAATTTATAATATATTTTAATGCATAAAAATATGGTGTCAGATTAACATACAGTAGCTAAAGAACTATTATGCCACATAAAATCTGACTTTAAATATAACCTTACACCGAACACAATCCTTTGTCTTTGGATGATAAATTCAGCTGCCTTTGCCTGCTTTCAGATAGCACTTGTTGAAATTATGGTTAATGGGATGATTTTATTCTTTAACTGTTCTGTTTAAATTGGATTAGCTATGTAATATAATTCCTGTAATTTAGGTTTGTGTTTTCCATTTCATAATTACAAAAGAAACTTGACCATCAAAAGGTCAGAGAGAGGGTATTATATATAAAGTTTTCCTCTTTGTGATTGACACTTTCTACGGCAAAATTTGGATACTACTATATGAATAGGTTTTTCGAGTCCACATAGCATAATTTACCTTAATGCCCTTGCATTTTATTGCAAGATATATGCTAGTAAAGGTTTTCTTAATTTTCAAATTGACATAAAACCAAATAAATGTAACAGCCAGTATCACTGAATGAAAGGACAGATATATAGATTGATTGATGGCATCAGAATAGATCTTTGATGGTAATTATATTAAAAAAAAGAGCCGCTCGGAGTACATGCATCAAAGGTTCTCAGCTGTGCTTGTGCTATCTCGTGCGATCTTGCGATGTCCACAGCTTTATTTAATGTTAGCTAAGACCCGACACTTAAAAGTTTCTCTCGCACTTTCGCTGAGTTTGTGCCAAACACTAGTCTATCTCTGACCATTTCATCTTCGTTTGCATAAGCACAGTCCTTCACCCGCAAATATTTAGCGGCAGCGTGTCTATTGGATTGCTGCTGACGGACGGCCTTATATGGGCAGGCACTCAATTACGTGGGAGGCGTGATGATGCGGGACACAACTCCGCCTCACACGGCAACCGAGCTGCAGGCTATGGCCGTATATATGTACATAAGTAGGTTCCAGTTATGACCGTTATGCATAGAATTTCAAAATGAAACCTGCTTAACTTTTGTAAGGAAGCTGTAAGGAATGAACCTGCCAAATTTCAGCCTTCTACCTACACGGGAAGTTGGAGAATTAGTGATGAGTGAGTCAGTCAGTCAGTGAGGGCTTTGCCTTTTATTATTATTATTATTATTATATATATATATATATATATATATATATATATATATATATATATATATATATATATATATATACAGTGATCCCCCGCCTATCGCTGAAGTTACGTTCCAGACCCATCAGCGATAGGTGAAAATCCGTGATATAGAAAGACCATATAAATAACCATTTTTTTAATAGTTTAAGCCTTAAAATACCCCTCCCACTTGCATTAAACACATGTAAACTTATTAAAACACACTTTGTAAACACATATGATATGTGGATGTCGGGCTAAGGATATGAGTAACATCTCTCTATTATAAAACATTTTAACGTCACTCAAGACAAGGCAGTGAGACAGAAGGACAGCTGCTATACAGGCTTTTAAATGATCGACGTGCAGAGCGACAAGCAAAACAGGCATCTAGGCACAAGCAGCACAAAGCCAGTAGCTGATCTGTCTGCTTCTTCTTAGCGTGTGTTCAGCTCCCACCTTCACAACGCGAGCAGGAGATACGCGAAGTGGCAGGGGCATAGTGCGCCTCCGGGGAGGTTGAGCGAAGCAACCGAGACCTGATGATCTTGGAGAGACCCTTTGACGACACGCAAGACTAGACATTACAACCTTAGGAAGCAAAACCTGTGAGACTGTGACTTTTGCACATCATGCCCTACTTAAAAACAATTTAAAATAAGTTCACTGACATCTAACCTATGCAATTTTTGGAATGCTTTTGGCAGACAAACTTTAGGTGCTCCCAGCTCTTAAAACAATGACAAGCAGAACATGCAGCAGCTGCAGCAACCCAGCAGATGATGTGAGCACTTCTCCTTAGCATGTGTTCAGCCCTCATCTCCCCACCCCACCCCCCTTCACCTTCAGAATGTTAGCTGCAGAGACGTGAGGTGGCAAAAGGACAGCTGCTGTACAGACTTTTAAGTGATTGATGCAAAGCATGAAAAGCACAACACACAGATGACCTGCAGCAGCATCAAGACAGCAGCTGAACCGATCGCATGTCTTTAGCATGCAAAATGCGAGAAAGAGATTTAACCACGCCCAGGGCAAGAAATATAGGACAAATATTGTTTTTACAAAAAAAAAAGTAAAAATGAAAAAATATTGTTTTTACAAAAAAAAAAAAAGTAAAAATGAAAAAAATGCATTTGTAACAATTCCCATGAAAATAACAATCTCTTTAAATTGTTTATCCGGTAAACCAAACCCAGGGGAGGGTGAATGAAGCCCCCTAGTAATAATATTAATAAATCCACAATGTATCTGGGGCGCAATAGCTGAACCGCGTTATAGCGGGGGATCACTGTATAGAGATGAGGGAACATAGCCCATCACAGCAGCTTTAGTTAGGAGTTCATAATGCATGTCCATAACTTGGCACACTGACTCACACCAACCTATAGCTGCCAATCAACACACAACACCCACCTATAGGTTGTGTAAGGAAAATCAAAGCACCTAGAGAAAAACAGTGTGGAGGTAAGGAGAAGGTGCAAACTGCACAAAGACAGTGACTGTAGCCAAGATCTGAACTTGGTAGTAAAAACTGAGAAAACTTGCAATCAGTTCCTTCTAATGTTTAAAACACTGAAGTAAAACAAACAATAAAACAATAAACTGCCCCTATGGCTTAGCTTACAATGTCGATATAATAAAAATAGATTAGGCAGCATCTATGAGCTAAACTATTAATATCCAGTATGCACTGCAAATATGCCGTTTTGCATCAAAATATTCATTTGACCACAGCTAAACTAGTACTTGCTTAAGAAATTTGAAAAAGTGTATAATTTTATTCCTTTTGATCATTACTATATCTGTCAATCTCTACAAAATATTGCTCTTACAGGAAAAAATTGTAGAATGTAGGTGGATGTTAGAATCTGTGGAATTACTGACAACTGTACCTTTCAAATGACATAATTTGTTTCCCCATTCATTAATAAATTCTACATTTAGCCTCAGGCATATTAAAGTATGAAGACAGTTATCGAACTACATAGAGAAGGTGTGTCTGCATTAATCAAGCTGCTCCCTCAGAAGCACAACTTGTCACAGAATTATCTGAGCATTTCTTGTAGATTTGAGATTTCATTAATTACAGTATAGCTGGTGTGATTATCTATGACACACAAATAAATTCTGAATAATTTTTTAAAGTAATGATCTTGGGTTTTTCCCTCTGTCCACTGTTTACCTATCCATCCATCCATTAACCAACCCGCTATATCCTAACTACAGGGTCACAGAGGTCTGCTGGAGTCAATCCCAGGGTGCAAGGCAGGAAACAAACCATGGGCAGGGCGCGCACACACTAGGGACAATTTAGAATCGCCAATGCACCAAACCTGCATGTTTTTGGACTGTGGGAGGAAACTGGAGTACCCGGAGGAAACTCACACAGACACGGGGATAACATGCAAACGTCACACAGGGAGGACCCAGGAAGCGAACCTGGGTCTCCTAACTGCAAGGAAGCAGCGCCACTGTGCCGCCCCTGTTTACCTATATACCATTTATTGGCAAAGAGAGTAAGTATGTTTAATGAAAGCTAATCTCAACCAGCTAATGACATGAACATGAATGAAAACACAGATACACATTTCGGCAGCACAAACAACCTCAATAAAACCTGAATAAAAAAGGTTAAATGCAAAATATGGTCATAGTACTATAGCTTTAATGCATAAAAACTGGAGCATCACAGAAGTCAAATGTCCACCAGGAAGAAAATCATATCCTTTCTCATTTTGCTGCTCCCCTGAGAATCTGTTTCTATTACTTATTATTCTGGCACTTGATCCTGTTTTTATTAAAGCTTTTTTCGAATCCTTCATGATCACTGAAAGTTTTATAAAAGGGACACACAACCCCAGTGTAAGTACATATTAATACATGTAAAGTATGTATATTCATTCACTTTAGGTTTAAATCTGTAGTAAAAAGAGAAATATATTATAATACTGATTTTAAAAATTTGATGGTGTTACACAAGATTATAAGCACCTTTGGAAAGAGCCATTACACTATTCTGTAAACTTTAAGAACTGTACAACAGAGGTGCAAAGGCAATAAACGTACATTTTAGTTACCTTGTTAATTAGAAGATCACACATGCCTCACAGACCATTTCCCTAACTTAACGTTGGATTCTGTATGCTGGATTTTTCACACACATTTAATTAACTAGTCCTGATGAAAAATCAGGATTTTCAAAATTTGTATTCATCTGATGCGCTTATTTATGATTCCTGAGACTACATTTAATTGAAACTCAATTGTGTGGCATAGAGCACTGCTTTAGAAGTACTCAGCTGCAACAGTTGTTTCAGTGTGGCCTTTAAAATTAGACATTATTAATAATTTGCAAGATAAGGCATATAGCAACAATTATTTAGAAAATTAATGCAAACTCAAGATACACTGTATATGATTTATGCTGCCTGTCTTTTTAAAAGGTTGGCCTAGACAAGGATGTAGTAATAATCTGAACTGTCTTTATTAATCAGATGGCACCTAAGTCCTGCAAAAAAATGTAAAAATTTCACTGATCACAATTATCTAAAATAGTCAGTAAGTATAAGAAATGGTCTCTGAATAGGACATAAGAACTGCTAGAAGATAATTGTCAAACACGTGATTTTTGGAGATTAGATGGAGAATAAAAGTGAAACAGTGGGAAAAATTACTGAAATCATACACTTTATTGTTATGAAAATAATACTATGAACCTTCCTTAGTATCCTTTTGAATTTCACTTTTCTTAAATAAACATGAAACCAAAGCACACTAAGGTTGACTTTTGTTTAACAGTACGTATTCCCTGTCATCCCCGCCAAAAAGTAAAAATATAAAAATTTAACCAGAAATTTGAAGCCAGAAAACATACTTGGATCAGCAGACATTCCCTTAATAACAATTTCAAATAATCCATGTTCTAACAAAAAGCCTTCTATATCATATTATCAGGTAATCTACTTCTGTTTAGTTCATATTAAATTAATCTGAAAATTTAACAAGAAGACAAACTGATTCCCACATATCCAATCTCCTGAGTAGTGCATGTCAATGTAAAAGGTCAGGTATTGGCAACAAGGATCTTTCAAAAGACTAGTGGGATATAGATGAGGTAGCATTAAATACTGGGATATGGATATATACAGAATTTCGAAAATCTTTAATATCTGCTGGTAAGTAGACAGGAACACAAGTAAGAAGAGAAAGGCACGTAGCCACAACATCATCATGCTTAAAAGGTCTGTGATGTTTCTGTTTTTACTGAGTTTGAATATTTTATTGAGGATTAACAGGAGAACAATGGCAAATGTTTGCATGATATTTTCTTACAACCATGTTGTGCCAGTCGTTTGTATGCAAAGAGGACCCGCCGAACTGCAAGCACACACACAATCCACATGCGTTCGTAATTCCAGCTGAACTCCCTGAATTGCCCACCACCAAAAGGGAATGTGATCAACCATGAGAACCGTGCAAACCAGACCAAGAGATGCATGCATGTTCAGTGAACTATAATGAGAGTCAATGTGTAAAACTCAGAGAGGCCACTGCCATACACAAATAAGAATAGCTGAAACAAGGACAGTCAAGAGTTGTTCACTAAAGGTGTCTCCAAAAAATGAATACGTGTAATGCTATGCTAAGTCATAAAATACTGTGAGTGCAAGGACTAAAGTTTTTTCACAGTTAAATCCGTAATCTTGGACATTGTTCTGAAAGCTAAACAGGGTTTTTAAAAAGTGTAGCATCTCTGACATGCTGCACTATGCTTAGCGGACGGTAGCTCCTGACAACAGAGTAGTGTGTCCTAGCAACAATATTATAATAAGACACACTTAATATTAAACAATAAAAGTATTTACAGTAGTTCCTAATGTATTAATACTCCTGTAGGGGAAAACATTCCAGAGACCCACAGGAGATCAGCAGTAAAGGTTTTCTTAAAACAAAAATGAAAATGTTTTATTCAGGGTGTGCCAATTCATAACACCAATCAACTGCCCAATGCGTATAGACATTGATATACAAAACATCCTAGAAATGATTTACCTTCATAAGAAACCTTGAAGCCAAGGGAGCCACTAGTTTCATCCGTTTTGAAAAGGAGCCACATCTGATGGCTGGTACTGACAATCAAGTCAGGAGTGTTGGTGCCAGTCAGTCTAAAAGGAAGAAGTCACTGCTTAGTTCATCAGAACATCTTTGGAAGAAATATTTAGTTAAAAATAAGCACAAATTGATACAGCTATATACAGAGCTATATATACAGCTTAATATAATAAAAAAAATCAAGTCTTACCCAGTTAATATATGACTAATATATTGTTACTGATTTATGATTTAATTTCAGATATAAAATCAGCAAGCTGTTAAAGGATATAAAAACAACCTTAAACCATTGTGTCATGTTAGTAGCTGGGTATGTGTCCAGCTGATTCTGTATTAAACCTGTATATGTATTGATGACCAACCAGTAGGTCTTAAAATAAAGTAAAAAATGGCTTGCAACAAGTCATTGGTTTAGCATATCTGCATATTTAAGTTGATGAAAACATATATGCTTATATGTATTTAAAGAAAAACACAAATTTTTGAAATAAATGAAGAAATTGCACAGTACAAAATAAGGATGAAACAACTCTCAAGACAAAGGTAATCAAATTATTCAATACAGATTATTGTCAAATCAGAATGTTTTAAATTAGAATACCATAAATCAGAGTGTAAATGGAGTCAGTGAAAGTTGCAAGTATATAAATCTTCAAGGACTGAAACAATTAAGGTTTATAAGAAAGCACTCTACAAGGCACACTGATTACTTTTCCAGAGTAACAGATGAAAAAATAAAATGTTTAAAACCACCAACACTTAAATTAATAACAGAAAAGAACATCTTGCACTGAATTTCCTCTCACATGTCCTTTAAAACAAATTCCAACTAGTTTGGTGAAAATCTTAATTAAGGTGGCTGTACAAACAAAAGTAAAAGTCAAAATTAACAGATCATTATTAAATGGCATCATCCTCTAATATTAATGTTCTTAAGAATTACTGATTAACATTCAATCTATCTTTCTAAAGATAATTGCAGAAAATTGTAATAATATGAATGTTATCCTATAAATTTTAGTCTGGGTTAAACGCCAGATACTACAGAGAAACTTCTTCAGTTGCAAATGATACTCTAAAAGATTTGCCACTCATTTCAGAATCAGGTAACTTAGCCAGTAAATAATGACACTAATGTTTGCACTTGTAATGCAACTATAGACAGTGCTCAATAAGAGTAAATCATAAAATAAGATTTGGTTGTTCTTTACATGGTAATGATTGCCATGTTACCTAAAAAATAAATTACACCCACATCATGTAGTGTATATGATTTAAAATAAAAGAATAATTACATTACTCACACATGAAAAACAGTTTTCTGGTCTCCAACCTGACCTCCATCTCCCACTGTGAGAGTATCATAACCCCGCTCAAGATCAAACTCTTCGAAAGTCAGCTTGATTACCTGTAGAAAAACAAATCAGGAGCCTTGAAAACAGAAGAAGCAAACAGCCAATTATTAGACTCATAATCTTCAACAAGCCTCTCAGATTAACTTGTGAGACTTCAGCTAGTTACTCATTGGGAAGTGACATCAAGCATTCATTTAAATAAAAAAAAAAACGGAGTTTTCAAAAGCTCCTTAAAACACGATTAAATGTGCAATGAATTTAATGAGAATAATGTAGAGTATAAAATGACACACATCATTAGTCCAACGGGCAGGTACTTCATTGCAATGAAGCTTTAATATTTTTTCCAGACCTTAGGAATTAAAAAGACAATTAAGTTTTGATATGCTTAGAGTAATAACCTTGTTGATATGTGCTTTACAAAAAAATTACGGGAAACTGCCACCTTCAGAGAAACTTAGATTACCAGTAATTAAGTTGAAGAATTTGTTTAGAAAGGAAGAAATTTTGTCATTGTGGGAAGCAAAACGTTGAGAAATCACAGAAATATAAATATTGTAAGCAGCCTAGAGTAGTGTAGTTAATATTGACTTTTAATTCTCAAATACAGCTTCATCTGAACTCTTTGAAACTAAACAGTAGGTTATAATAGTATTTTTTAATTCCTTTTCAGTGACGACATTAAGGTAGAATGAAGACGAAACAGCATGTGCTAAATGAAATTGGTAAAATATCCGTAGAATAAAGTTATTAAATAAATGACTGTGTGGATAATGACAGATATCTACTGAGGAGGGTAACTTTTTCTCATGTAGAGTATGACAGGAATACCTGAGTTGTAAACTGTGACAAAACCACCAGAATATTTTTGAGCAGGTTGATATGCCAATGATTTCAAGTCTCCATATGTTGGCTGGCATGCTAAACACCTCAATAAAGTATCGACTGTAACTGTAATTAGGGTCAACATATGGCAGCCTCTCACACATTACTGAGTGTTCAGATTGAGTGACAGTGTAGGACAAAGTGGGCATTGCCCATTATGCTAGGCTTTTAGTGGCACACAAGGGCTTTTGTGGATTTAATGGGTATGCAGAAATTCAACTACACAACTCCCAAATCCTGAGTGAACACTGACGTGAGTGGCTGAATTGCAGCTATATTAACATTTTGGTCAGCTCTACACTTACACTGATAGCAAAGGTGTAAATCAGAGTTGAGCTGACACCTTGGACACTCATTTTAGATTTGTAACCACAAACTGAACTCTGGTTGGATGTGATGGACAATAAAAGGCACCTATAAGTATACACTGGATCTGAAACTGGAAGTGACCTAGATTCAATTACCAGAGCTTATACCTTCTGTGAAACCACTGAACTGAACTAAGCATTCATCTCCTCCATTCCCATTTGAGCGAGCCGAAAGCTTATGAACCACTTTCTTTGGGTGTACTCACACCAGACATGTTTGTTCCATACCATGTCCAAGGATGATTGCCCCCTGTCCCTTCTCCGCTGCTGACCTGCACTCACACTGCGCTTTAATTTTCTGAGCACACTTTCGTCATGACCATGCAACTTTATGTAAAGACAAAAGATCTGAACATAAAGTCACAGCATGCTTGTCAAAATGGTTTTTCTTATTTTGTGTTTTTTTTGGAGTCATATAGGGCAGGATAACTCTCTACCATCTTACAGATTTATAGAGTATGCAACAGAGTGTCTTGCTGTTGATCGTGCTACATGTATGAGAAGATTTTTATGGAGACAAGTGATGTTAAGGGAGGAATTTGCAGCTTTTCTTACCAACTACAATTCACAGTCATCTGTAAGGTGAGAATAAAAACCACTTTTTAAGTCAAATGGTATTGAATGAAATTATGTTGCATCATTGATGTCATGCTTTTGTTTGTATGCCACATTTAGCGATTGCACTGTTCATGAATCTTACTGAACCGTGCCCAGGCCCACCTCTTTCAAATGGGCCAATGCACGATACAGTTGGTCCGACATGAAGCGTTCTCACTGGTCAAATGAATTAGACTTGGGTGGGTTTGGGAATGATTACATCCGGAAAAATGTGCCCGGGCATGGAACTAATTGCTAATGTGAGTGCACTCATAGGCATGAGAAGCTACACTCTCTCTGCAGAGCAAAAAGATCACAAACTTTCTTTAGTCTGGAAGTTACATTCCTTAGAGCACTGGAACTGGATTCCATTTACTAGCTCTAAGCTCCACTCAGCCAAGCCAAGCTGTCTGCCAGTGACTGAGCTCTGTCCAAGAAGCTTCTTAACTTCAGTAACTAAATTCTTGTGCCTGAAAGAGGAACACTTTTCCCTAAGAGGCTGCAGAGGACATAGCAAAGAACCTAACAGCACCAAACCACAACAAAGGACTATGTAGCAAACATTAATATTTTTAATTAATTCTCTACCTGAAATCTAAGTAACAGCACTCAACTCCTCACAACATTGTGCATCATGCAGCCTTTGTATTGTAAAACCGTTTATCTGTGTCAAGATAAATTAGAACCTCATATAACTAGTAAACAGCCAGCATCTTCTTTGTTATTGTCCCATCCATCTTGCATCCTGACTTCTATGCCATTATATATGCAGTTATCATATTTCTATAATCAGTGTGTTTATCAATAAATTGTATTATGCTGTTTCATCTAATAAGTTCAACTTCAGTTACCTTGATATAAATCTAAAGGCCATAAATCCCTCCTACACAGAATGGTAAAGAAAATAAAGCAGGAAATTTACCAAGTATTTTAATTAATTCATTACCAAAGGAGAAACAGATAATTAATTAACCGATTGATTAACATCAATCAATCAGTTCTTCTTCTTACATCATTGACATTACCGACATCAGTGACCCACCTCTGTTATGAGGGTAAATACTGGACCAATTCATTGTAGGATAGTGGGTTTATAACCTTTGCCTAAGCCATGTAGCGTTCGTTCATCCCATATCAGTTCATTGTGAAATTAACAAATATGCTCAATAAGTTAATCTCAAAAAATATATAAAAATACCCTGATGTTTTAAGAAACTTCATACTTGTGCATATTTTTCAAAGATGTTAACTGCAACAGAACAGAGATATGATTGCTAGCTATTAAACTCTTTTTAGTGGAATGAAGGCATTGGCTTGGGAGAGCAGAAAATCCATTTGTAATACATATGGATCATAAGAAACTGACATATCGGAAATCTTCAAAAAGGTTAAATGCAACACAAGCAAGGTGATCCCTATTCTTTAGTAGATTTAATTTCATGAATTCTTATCAAGCTGGTGATTGAAATCTTGATGGGAATGCTTTATCAAGACAACCTGAAGATGTTAAACAGATACTTGAGTTAGAAAACATCTTGCTTGTGGAAGATTTTTTTCCCAGCAACTATAACAGAAACAGATTTAATTTACTAAATAACAGAGGCACAATAAAGTCCTTCTCTACTGGATAGAGCAGATAGATAGACAGAACTTTATTTGTTCCCAGGGAGAAATTTGGCTTTTTACAGTAGCTCAATAAATAAATAAATACATAGGATCACCGCGGTGGGCTGGTGCCCTGCCCAGGGTTTGTTTCCTGCCTTGTGTCCTGTGTTGGCTGGGATTGGCTCCAGCAGACCCCCGTGACCCTATAGTTAGGAAGTAGCAGATTGGATAATGGATGGATGGATGGATAAATAGGTTCATAAGTAAATAAATAAATGAAAATACACACACACATTGGTCTGAACAAAGAAGCAAATTAAAAAGAAAGAAAACTCTGACTTGGCTGTCACGATCACAGTGAGGCATTAGGCAGGTGTATTGCTCCACTGTTTCGGAGTTTGTTCCTGTGTTAGTCAGTATTGCTTTGATGTCATCACTCATTCTGTGCAGGTCATTTTATGGCTAAATGACTGGAGCTAAGGAACATTATTTGAATAAAGGCATTAAAGAATAGGTACAATCATGTGACATCTGTAACAAAACTAAGTTCAACTGTGGAGGTCCTACTGGTTTATTAGAAACTTTACCTTTCCCAGATAGACCATGGAAATCTATGACCACTGACTTTATTACTGATCTCCAAGCATCACAAGGTCATCTATACTAATAAAAGGCAAAGCCCTCACTGACTCACTCACTGACTCACTCACTCACTGACTCACTTATCACTAATTCTCCAAGTTCCCGTGTAGGTAGAAGGCTGAAATTTGGCAGGCTCAATCTTTACAGCTTACTTACAAACGTTAAGCAGGTTTCATTTCAAAATTCTACACGTAACGGTAATAACGGTCGATAGCGGTCGACAACGTCCGCCATGTTGAACTTTCTTATTTATGGCCCCATCTTCACGAAATTTGGTAGGCGGCTTCCCTGCGCTAACCGAAACCGATGTACGTACTTATTTCGGTGGTATGACGCCGTTATTGGCCGCCATATTGAATTTTCCAACATTACCAATTTTCAAACTTCCTGTGTAGGTAGAACGCTGACCCCATCTTCACGAAATTTGGTAGGTGGCTTCTCGGCGCTAGCCAAAACCGATGTACGTACTTATTTCGGTGGTATGACGCCATTGTTGGCCGCCATATTGAATTTTCCACACGTCACTAATTCTCCAACTTCCCGTGTAGGTAGAAGGCTGAAATTTGGCAGGCCCATTCTTTACAGCTTACTTACAAAAGTTAAGCAGGTTTCATTTCGAAATTCTACGCGTAACGGTGATAACGGTCAACAACGTCCGCCATATTGAACTTTCTTATTCATGGCCCCATCTTCACAAAAAATTTGGTAGGCGGCTTCCCTGCGCTAACCAAAACCGATGTACGTACTTATTTCGGTGGTATGACGCCATTGTCGGCCGCCATATTGAATTTTCCAAACATCACTAATTCTCCAACTTCCCGTGTAGGTAGAAGGCTGAAATTTGGCAGGCCCATTCCTTACAGCTTACTTAAAAAAGTTAAGCAGGTTTCATTTCGAAATTCTACGTGTAATGGTCATAACGGTCGACAATGTCCGCCATATTGAACTTTCTTATTCATGGCCCTATCTTCACGAAATTTGGTAGGCGGCTTCCCTGCGCTAACCGAAACCAATGTACATACTTATTTCGGTGGTATGACGCCACTGTCAGCCGCCATATTGAACTTTCCAATGTCATTAATTTCCAACTTCCCGTGTAGGTAGAAGGCTGAAATTTGGCAGGCTCATTCCTTACAGCTTACTTACAACAATTAAGCAGTTTTCATTTCGAAATTGTTCGCGTAACGGTCATAACGGTCAACAACGTCCACCATGTTGAACTTTCTTATTTACGGCCCCATCTTCACGAAATTTGGTAGGTGGCTTCCCTTAGCTAACCGAAACCAATGTACGTGCTTATTTTGGTGGTATGACGCCACTGTCAGCCGCCATATTGAACTTTCCAATGTCACTAATTCTCCAACTTCCCGTGTAGGTAGAAGGCTGAAATTTGCAAGGCTCATTCCTTACAGCTTACTTACAAAAGTTAAGCAGGTTTCATTTTGAAATTCTACGCGTAATGGTCATAACGGTCAACAACGTCCGCCATGTTGAACTTTCTTATTTATGGCCCCATCTTCTCGAAATTTGGTAGGCGGCTTCCCTCCACTAACTGAAACCAATGTGCGTACTTATTTCGGTAGTGTGATGCCACTGTCGGCCGCCATATTGAACTTTTCAACAGTCTTTGTTACTTATGGGCCCATCTTCAAGAAATTCTATCGATCAAAGAACTGTCACTTACCGAGTGGTTTCCATGCCCGGAGATACCACCTACCTTTTCCATTCTCTTTGTTACATATTGCACGGCCATATCAGGCTCACTCTTGATATCCGGAGGAACATTGTGTCTTATGTATTGAATGACTGGGACAGGTTTAAGGTGTGGACTGATGATGGTACAGGAGATAATTATACTACACAGGAGCACTAGAAGAGTGAAATGCTTAAGCCCTTCACCTATGGATCTGCATGTGAGTTGATGGCTGCCGCTGAATTGTTCGGTTGTCGCTTTCAAGTGTACCGAAATGGCCAAATATTTTACACCTTTGGACAACCGCCAATGCCTCTTAAAC
The DNA here is from genome assembly GCF_016835505.1 of Polypterus senegalus. Classification (NCBI taxonomy): domain Eukaryota; kingdom Metazoa; phylum Chordata; class Cladistia; order Polypteriformes; family Polypteridae; genus Polypterus; species Polypterus senegalus. The sequence goes on along the minus strand of NC_053170.1, from coordinate 56,187,355 downwards.
ATCTTAGATTCACAGGTGACGATTTCAGTAGTGGACATTTTGATGTTTATGAATGTTTAAACTCTCAAAAGCTGGATGTGATTTTATCGATGAAACCGGTTGTGTGCTTACAACGCTTGACAGATGCCAAATGTCACTTCAACACAACAAATCCTGCAAATACTGTCGTAATTGAAACAAACCATGAGACTCAAACCAATTATGACAGCAGCAATCCAAGCTGTGAGATTTGAGACAAGATTACTGTTCACATGGCCAACTGTAAGTTACATGCTCAAGAGTAAACTCAGCGCACAGCTTGGTCATGTTACAACCGGACGGCCGAACTGACAACATGGTATACAAGAGATCCTTAACAAATAATTATTGGCATATTGTCCCACAGTTTAAAAAGGTTTAATTTTCTTCTTAATAAAAATTTGAATGCAGTACTTCACCGCTGCGAAGCGCGGGTATTTTGCTAGTACTACTATATTGGTTATTGTGGATAAGTTATTGAAACATGCCCATTATATTCCTCTTAAAAAACACTTTTGTTAAGCAAATTGCCAATATTTTTATTAACTCTTTGGTGTGTACCCTGAGCATGACTCAGGAGTGGAATTCAATGGACATACGGTTTATTCCTGAGTCAGACATGGAGTGACAAGTAAAGATCCAGCTATGCAGCGTTAAGCCCAAATAAGTCTCTGGATGGTATTCTTCTGCCATCTAGTGAATGAAATAACATCTTACTGCAAAAGACCATGAATATTTCTATGTGTTTTGCCACTCTAAGGGAACACATCAAAATTTATGAGTGGGGCAGAGATTTTAACCAAAAACACAATGACATATAAATGAGAAGCCGCAAAGCCAGTTTTAGAACAAACTGAAATGGAAGCATTAGTTGCATAAAGGGATAGTAATGACATTTCTTATTACCACCCTGATTCTGGGCATGGGATAAAAATGGAAATTAGCAAGAGATACTCCACTGACTTTGGGGACCTCTACTAAACCCTGATCTGAAAGCAACAGAACATCTCCTGAGTTCAGTATGTGGCAGAAGTTTTAACTTGCTATGTGGGGAACAGACTGAAGGTTCTGTCACAAAACCTAACTTCTACATATGTACCATGCACCATTTTGAAATAAATAGGTCCATTATCTTACAGACTGACTCTGCCAAGCTATTTTGGACTACATCTTACTTTAAATGTTTCCAATTAGAAACCTGTTACCGTCAGTTTGTATAATTTAAATGGTTAACACAACCCACCTCCTTCTGTGGATAATGAAAAACTATACAAAATTCAGAAGGTTTTAGATTTCAGAAAATATGAATTAGATTTATTTTTTTTTTATCTCATCCACTGGAAAGGTTAAAGACCTGAGGTTTGCTTGTGAGTACTAGCTCGAGAGATCATGTGTCTCATCTGCTTAGACAATTTCATTTGCGCTACTCAGGTAAACCAGATGAGCATGTTTAAATTTTGCACTTCTGTCCTTTTTTAGGACTTTGCCTACATTCCATTATTTTGTTTTTGATACAAAAAAAAAACCAAAAAAACTACTCTATTTTGTCATTATTCCAACAATGTAATTTTGCGTTATTGTTACTTCATGGTCAACATCATTTTGTGGCTATTTCTGCATGGCCATATTGTTTACCTCTGCTATTCCACTGTAGGACATGGCAACTGAGAGGATAACTTCCATAGATGCGGTGATCGCACTTTGGGATGCTCTTCAACATGTTGTCCCATTGGTGGGAGCCCCAAATGAGTTCAGAACCTTACAGTATAATATATATTCTTGTCAGAGACAAACAAGTGCAGTTAGTCTTGATTTTGATTTTCTCTTTACTCAGTATTTGTCTTGGTGTTTTCACCCTGGCAAAATAAAATTTTGGTGAATGACTTTTTGCAATTCTGGTCCAACTATGATTATGATTGCCTTTCTAGCTTAATCAATCTCACAACACTCAGAAAAGAATTTTGATTTTCAATTTTATTTTCAGTCTTTGAAACAGACTTCTTTTTAAAAATTTTCTTTGTGCAAGAAACACACAGCTTCTAGTTAGCTGCTTTAAACATCATAGCAGTTGGTTTTAAATGCACATTGCCAGAAGATTACCCAGGATGGTTGGTTTGGGAAAAAGACAAGGAGGTGGGTGTTTGAGCTGTCAAACCACTTCATATTTTCATAACTGGCATAACAAAAAGGAGCTGTAAACAGATCTGATAGACTTCTGCACATTTTGTGGCTATTTCTGCATGGCCATATTGGCTGTAGGTTTTTGTTCCAAGCCATTTGCTTAATTAGCCAATCCTCACCAATAACAGATCTTATTTAATTTCATGGCTTGTTAGTGTTTTAACTCTACCAAATCAGATCATTCTTAAATCATAGATTTTGTTTTTCCTTTCTAATGATATTATCCAAGTGACTTGTAGCCCAAAACAGATGTGTAATTTTCAGTTCTTCACTTCTCTTCAGTTTTCTTGTGAGTATTTAATTAAACCAAATAGTGCATGATGAATACACACGGGTGAAAATTGAGACAAGCTGGAGGTAGAACTGCTGGTTCCTTTCTCATGTACATCTTACTGCTAATAAGGAGCAATTAAAACAGTGAATGCAGCTGTTTAAGACTAAAATAAGCAATTAAGGGTTCAAACTCTTAAACAAGACAGCTAAAATAAAGCAGAAAAATGTCACTTGAGCAATAAGTGCTTCATCAGCAGTGAATGAATTCTCATGAAGTAAATGAGTTGAAACACAAAACCCTTAAGCCACTGTGGCCCTACAGGACCAACGTTGCTTAGTTCTGTTTTAAAGGGTCTGAGTCTTAAGTAGCAAATAAATTAAATAAAGTTAATTAGTAGCAGAAATTAATCACTTATTAAGAAAATAGTTAGAATAAAAACCTGCACCCACTGTGGCCCTAGAGGACCGACGTTGATCACCCTTGCTGCAGACCAAGGGGTTTCAAACTTGGTCTTGGGGACCCCCTGTGGCTGCAGGTTTTTGTTCCGACCAACTTCTGTTTTTAATTGGATTCCTGGGCTAATTAAGTGAACTGTTGTTTTCCAGATTCTATGTTTTGGGAACAATATAGAAATTAGAAAACCAAGTTTGGTATAAAAAAAAAAAGTATTAAAATGTACTAAGCAAGTTATATGGGAATAATGTCTTTTTATTTTCTTTTTAACAATATTTTCATCTTGATTTTCATTCTACTTTTCCAGGTGTTCTAATTGTTTAATTAATCCATGATTTACTAATCAGTGGGTCTGACACTGAAGTAGTTGCATCCTTGCATGATTCAGTGTTGTTTGCCAGCATGTCTGCTCTGCTTGTTTCTAATTGTCATTGTTAAGATATAACAAAGGGGAAAACTGCACAGAGAAAGAGCAAAATATAATGAAATCAACAAAAGAGAGTTAAGCATTTAAATCTATAGCAATAACAGAAATATTTCTAAATGTAAATGTGAAAGTCATGCTGCTGGGTTTTCTGAATGTAGAATAAGAGAAGAGAAAAAATACCAGCTAATGAAATGAGGTCAGTGTTATCAGTTGTTGTCACTGATTATGAATCTGGTTGAAACAAAAACCAGAAGCCACAGCAGGCCTTTAGGACTGAGTGTGAGAATCCCTGCTGTAGACTATCCCAGAGTACAAAGCAGAGACTAAGTAGAGCACTAATTAGTCACAAAAATTAAAGTTGTTTTTATTTTTTTCTGTGTTTTCAATAAATGTCTTAATGCTAGGTTATTACAAGTCATTTTATTAGTTCATCAAAAATGTCCGACACCATGCCCACTGTCATCTTTTGTAGCAGTGCTGTGCTGATATCATGCTTTGTGCAGCTGTCAGCTGCTGTGGATAACATTACTGACAACAACATGATGGGGAGCAATAAAAATTATCAAAATTTATAACAATAAAAATAATACCAGTAATAATTCCAAAAGTGGCATTCACCAAATCAGAACATTCTCAAATGAAATACTGATGATAACAATACAAAAACTCCAAACAATAACTAAAATTAAAGCAAAATTTAGTAAGATCCTGACCACTATTTGGGATTTTCCTAATAATGCTTCTTTCCTCCTTAAGTCAATACTTAACTTGTATTGTTTAACAAAAAAAAATTGTCTTCAATGTAAGCTTTAGTGCCATCGTGGTATTTCTCTCCTTTGTCTCCAGCCAGATCATCTGGTGCCTTTTTTTCAATTGAGCTTAAAGATCACGGTTTTACCACTGGACCAGTAAGATAGGTCTTCATTTGACCTACAATACTTGACAAACGTCTGTGCCTTAATATCTAAAAGTTCAAATTCCAGCAGGATCACAGAAGAATAACTAATAATGCTTTGTCAAAGAAAAAATAAATCAGAGTAACAAAACACTGAAAAAGGAATAGGCTTCATGGTGCATAAATCAACAAGTTCATTACTGTTTTCTTGACAATATGTGCTGCTATTTATGAATAAAACTAAAAAGAAAAAATCAAACATTTTATAATAAATGCAGAAGCTTGTTTTAATCCTTAAAAGCCAGCAGAACTGACATGCTTAAAAATAACTTGGTATTTAAGTCCCATAGACATTTTATTTTTGACCTTTCCCAAAGGAGGCTTCCTGTAGTGTTGGCAGTGTTTAAAAAGACGCTATAATTGGGGGCGGTTGGGTTATGGAGTTGTAAAGATTAACAGAACAAAGAAAGGCATGACTTTTAGAGTTGTTTTTCCTCACTATGTAACTGAAAGAGGGGGCAATGCAACACAGCTGTTAGAAATAAAAGCTTTTTTCCCTTTTTTCCTTAATGATAGTGAAAGTACTTCACTTGGTGAAGAAGTAGTTGCCTGTTTATCTTCCTTTTAATGACAAAGTCATTTTTCCCTCTTATGTATGAGGAAAAAGAACACAAGATATCACTTTTCATTAATAACATAATGAATTTCCTGGCTGTAACATCAATATAAGAACTTGTATCCCTAGGTAATATACAGTATGTGGCACTGACCTCGGAAAATTGTTAGCTGGCTTTGCTGCTAATTATGATTAATTGAATACACAAATCTAATAATCTAAATCGAGATTAACAACTATAGCATTTACGTTAAGCAAACAGCAAAATTACAAAACACAGCATACTTCCAGAGAGCTAAGTGAGCTCATTAGCCATGTCTTAAAGTCTCTGGTAATGCAGTATTAGTCCGCATTTCATTTCTTCAGTTTGATAACACTGGGCAGTTCAAATGCATACTAAACTTTCTCTGTGCCTGTTGGTGCGACTCCTAAATACTCTCTGCCTTCTGACTAAATCTTTGATAAAATCTCAACAATTCTTACTGGCATAATTTTCGTTTTACTTAGAAACACTTTGAATAATGCAGTGCAGTCAGAGATGACTTTTCAAATAAAATGGTTAATAATTGATGCAATAATTGATGCAGTTATCAAGTCCTCAAAACATGCAAAAAACATGCTTGTTTGATAAAATATTGTCAAAGAGTCATTTTCTGAATGGACAGAGGAATTCATAAACAGGAAACTAAATGTGCCATGGAATTGACTTTTTGAATTGATGACCTGCCTCTCCAAACCCCCCAAACCCCGCCATTCATTGGTCAAGAGTCATGTCTTCAATTCCAAAAGTAACATTTGAACAGAATTGTAGCTAAAAATCATGCATTTGGCACACTTTGAGCATATAACAGGATAACTGACATGTGGATTATAGTGACAAAAGTAATGTGAGATTTTGTTTTTCCAGTGGATGATTTTCACATTATTTGATGTTTTTCAGCATTATACTTTATTGGAGTTACATTATTTCAGAAACATTATGTCCTTTCTCCACAAGAACATGAGATTAAAATTTGTCACCATTATAAACTATATGGGGTAAGTTAACATATAAAAAATATATAATGTTTTGGTTGATAAGTTGTTGGACACTGATGTTGGTGTCCCCAAGTTTAATAACAAAGATCAGATTTAGACCCCCCACAGCCCCCTGGGTGACTTGATGAATATAGTTCCTTAACAGAAATCAGACTTTAAACAATCCGACTGTTTAGTTCAATGCAGCAATTCCTAGTATTAATGGCATGCAAGGGGACTTGATCTTTCTATCTATTACGGGGGTGTGTGGGGTCAATTATGTCCCCCTTGGTGATTTCATTTTCATGATACTCAATTGGATCATATCAACGAAGCTTTGGTGGTTATTTGGGTTTACACCCTACACCCTTCTATTGACGCACCTGGAGTCAAGTATTCCTTTAACTATACAATGGATTAATAATAGGAGACACCAGGTTTTGGGCCTGATGCACATTCAAAACCTTGAACTGTATACAGTGCACATTAGCCAGTTACACTACTAGTTGCAAAAACTATAATTACACTTCTGAATTAGAAAAGACTGTTGTTCAGCCACACCACATGCTGATTTTTTTTTTGTTTTCAAATTCGATGCACATACCTTTTTATAAACACTGCATATGTGCTATACAGTAAATGCATGAATGTTCAGTAACTGATTCTGTGTGTAATTTTTTGACTGCCAAGTGCATGGCAAGTACTAAATTTACTTTTACACTAAATATATTAACAGCCATTTTTCTGGGGAGAGACCGATATTAATCATTCATTCATTTTCTGAATACACTTTTCTCTTACTAGTCATGAAAAAATGTTGCCTATCATCACATGGAATGTCAATACAAATTACAAAAATTGCAAACATTTGATGAAATTGTATGAAAATACAATATTTCTTTAAAATATTATATTTGAAACACATACATCATGCACCAGCTGAGAAACACTTTTCTGGCAATAATTTGTGCTAAATCAACTTTGGTTAAATAGTAGGGATAAAGACCTATCTATCTATCTGTATCCCAAGAGGACAACTGGTATGTGTCTTTCCCCATCCCAGACAGGAGGCAGGCATAAAGGGGCACGACAGCAGGTGTAACATTCCCCCTTACCCAGCTGTGAGGCCAGCATAGTAGCTGGAGAAGCATCCTGTCCAGGCTTGTTAGCTGTCCTTTTGCTGGTCAGGAGGCTAGAATTGTGGAGCAGTGGGAGGCTGCATCCCATGTGAAGGTCGTCCCCCATATGCTATGTGCAGATTCCCCTGCGGCCTGCCTTTATATGGATTCCAGCAGGATAGCATGACAGTTGGGTCCTGTTGGGTTCTGTGGCAACCACCAGTTGGATCTAGTGAGAGATGGATGCCCTGTTCCAGGGGGGGACTGTCCAACCTGGAAATACTTCCTGGAGTCAATGAATTGGGCACCAGAAGTATTCACAGTTCGGATATAAACAGAATCCCATGGATTGGGAGAGGAGAAGGACAACACTCTCCTGGGAGGAGTGCGGAAGAATGGAAAAGAAAGCAAGGCAAGGCATAAAAATGTACAGATTGAGAGCTGTAAAGAGGCACTATGATATTAATAAAAAAAAACATTTATTTGAACCCTGGACTGTCTGTGGGCTCAGTGATGCTCCCTACAGGCCATATTATCTATCTATCTGTCTTGTCAAAAGTATCTCTTCAATACCAAGAGGACTCAGTTTCATCCAAACAGAGCTTAAATAAAATGTAGCTTAAATAAAAAGTGCCTTATTGACATCAACATATGATGAATCAGTGTTTACATGCTGCCTTCACCTCTGTCTAGAAAACATGAAATATACTTGGACACTAGCCAGATTGACCAAAAGGACAGCAAGCTGTGTGTGTGTGTAGTTTTTAATTCTGAGTATCAACAGCTTCATGATTCTGATCTTACTAACTGTGTTTTCCTGCTTATGCCATTTAAAAGTACTCTGTTCCATTCCACTAAAACTTACCATTAAACAACCAGACAGGTAACTAAAATCTAATAAGCAAGAGTGGGATTGTAAACTGCAACCTTAATCATACTATACACTGCTGTAGTATAAAGGCAAGGGCATCTTAAGGCACAAAAGTGTCATGAATAAGCAGACATACCTTGGAAGGGTTTGATGCTGTAATTACCCAGGTGCAATGTGCATTATTATCATATTGTACTGGGAAGTTTGGAGATGTTATAACACCACTGGGACCTCTGAGCTGAGTACCACACATTCTTGCTGTAAAAAATAAAGAAAAAGACAGAAAATGATGATGTGCAAGATACCCAAAATGCCACCTGATAAACTGCTTGTAAATTTAAATTCAGTGTGCCTCAGGTCAATTTTGGCACCAACTTGCATTTGAAATGACCTGCTGAACATATATATTTTAGAAGAGTCATTTGGCTAGCTAACCAATTAAAGTGAAAGATAAAAGTTGATATGGTCACCATATCCCCAGCAAGAAATTTTTAATGGCGATGGAGGGGACCTTAAGGGGGCTTTCCTGGTCAACTTTCATCCTACACAATAGGATATTTCAAAGAAATATTACACATGCAAGACAGAGGTGATAGTGGCATAGAAAATGATATCAAGAGAAAAAACATTTTTAACATAGGAGATATTTCTTATTGTTCTCTTTGTGACCAAGAAGAAAAGTGAAGTCTTATTCATAAAGGCAGAGTTTAGTTAAAGAAAGGTTGCCTTGAATTGTATTGACGTATGGTTTTTAACACTCTCTGTGATGTCGTCCTCTTTGAAGAGACCCCGCACTATCCATCAGGACTAAAAATAATTGATCAACAGCTCTAAAACAGAATAAAAACTGAAAACTGAGAACACACTTTGTTGCTTTAGTGCAGCAGATTGAAGCTCAGAAGTAATCTCAAGACTGCAAAATGTGTTGCAGATAAAAACTCATGACTCTTCTCAAACCTGGAGCAGAATGCGCTTTGTTTAATCAGATGGTGGGATTTTTTTTTTTTTGCTGAAGTTTCTTTACTAAAAGGTGGGATTATGAACAGTGTTTACTCTAATATAAAATGCAAATATGAAATGCCTATATTAATGGAACATTTCTGGGCATTTATCCACTGGCCCAGCAGGCATGCTTTATTAAGGAGTTTTTATTGTTATTTACTTGCCAGATGCAAAACTGTCATATACGCTCTCCTGCTCCCAAATGCCTTGCAGTTATATGTCTATTTATACACCTGTCATTAAGACCATTTCCTTATTTATCTTTTTTCTACCTTACTCTTCACTTTTAGGCATAAAGAGAGAACATAAAATAATAAGAAGTTGGCATGAACTTTAACACCATTCTGCCTCATCAACTGGGGAAAAAGCACATGGCTATGCATCTTGATGCCCCCACAATCTTCTGGGTCATGGATGAGCTGACCAAGAAACGGTGGTGTACAATACTGGAGCACTTCAGGGAACTGTCCTGTCTGCCTTCCTGTTTACCATCTACACAATGGACTTCTAGTATAATACTCTCACTTGCCACATACTTACAGTAAATTCTCAGATGACTTCTCCATTATAGACTGCATTAATAATGGAGACAAGTTAGAGAAAAGTAGGCATGTAGAGGACTGTCTTACAGTCCAGGGAACACCATCTGCAACTCAACATCAGCAAGACAAAAGAGTTGATGGTGGACTTCCAGCGTGCCAAAAAGCCCCTGAGACCAATTACCATTTAGGGGGAGGATGTGGAAGTAATCTTGATCTACAAATACTTGCCGGGTACACAGAAATTGCAAACAGGACTGGTCTAACACAGTGGTGCTGTTCAAGAAGGGCTAGAGCAAACAGGAGGAGGACTCAGCTCTTTTGATGTATTCAGCAAGCTGCTGGAAATGTTCTATCAACCTGTAGTAGCCAGAAACAGCCATTCTATGCTGTGGTCTCCTGGTGAAGCAGTGAGAGTTGAAAAGACACACAGTGCTTGAAAAAACTTATCAGGAAAGTCTGCTCCATCGCAAGACAAACCCTGGGCACAGTGGAAGCTATTGTGGAAAAGAGGATGGAGGCAAAATTCATGAAAAATCTATTTCCTCCCATTCAGGAAATACTCTCTGGGAGCAATTTTAGCAACATTCTACCATGATGTGCTACAAAGCGTCTTTGGGACTTATTCTGCCTGTAGCTATCAGGTTATACTCTTCAAGTTTATTTTGCAATTTCTGCACACTGTACATGCATTTATTTAGACAGGTAAATAAATAAATACATTCTAAAACGTTATTGATTAGATCCTGCCAGGTTTTGAAAAAGATTTGTACAGATCCTCTAAGTGAGAATTTGATTTTTTCCAATTTCAAATAATATATAACATCATTTACTCCCTGACTTAAAAGAGGTGGGTTAGGATTCTTCCAGTTGAGCAAGACAAGTCTACATGCCCATAGTGTAGTAAAGTTAATGACAGTTCATTTGTCCTTCTCCACTTTAAGCCATCTGGGAGTCTACCAAACACAACTGTTAGTTGATCAGGAGGGATTGGGACACCAAGGCTGTCTGAAAGCCCAGTGAGGCCAGAACTTGATTGCAATGTTCACAGGTTGGATGTTGTCCAGGAAAAAATTTGACAATTTTAAACGATACAGATGCACTCGATACATAATTTTAAATTAAATAATTGTATGCTTTGCGCATATGGAGCTTGCATGAATTCTGTGCATTGCTACCTTCCCCTCCTTTTCTGAGATGCTGACTGAGAGACCCTTTTCCCACTGTCCTCTGGGATCTTTAAAAGGGAGGGACTTTAAAATGTTTTTATATGTTATGGAAATGCTGTCTGCTATCCAATCTAATGGAGTGTGTATTTGTCTTAGTATTACTCTAAATGTTAGTTTAGAATAGAGTTTGCATGATCTCCCCGTGTCTGCGTGGGTTTCCTCCTGGCGCTCCGGTTTCCTCCCACAGTCCAAAGACATGCAGGTTAGGTGGAATGGCGATTCTAAATTGGCCCTAGTGTGTGCTTGGTGTATGGGTGTGTGTGTATGTGTCCTGTGGTGGGTGGGCACCCTTCCCGGGATTGGTTCCTGCCTTGTGCCATGTGTTGGCTGGGATTGGCTCCAGCAGACCCCCGTGACCCTGTGTTCAGATTCAGCGGGTTGGAAAATGGATGGATGGATGTTAGTTTTGCAGAAAAGGTCTTAACATTCAATTAGTTTATTAAGATGAACTGAGCTTTTCAGTAAAGTGTCAAATATTTTATGTTGTAAGAAAGGTTTTACAAATCATTAATAAGCTAAACATAATGCTTACATTCTCACGAAATACCAGTGCCTTATGTCCGCAGTAATCTAATGATATTGTGCCAACTAGAATATACAGTATACATAAAGCTCACATGGCATTAGATCATTGGGAATGTCCTAGAGTTATGGAGAGCAAAACTAATATTATGTTAAATTAAGTCCAGGCTCAAACAAGAAATGCATTGAAGAAGACAGTTATGATTGTGGATAAATGGATCGAGTAAGTTATGAAGAGATCTTGCAGAAGGATTTGGAAGGTTAGGGAAGTGGTGGGTTTAGTATGAACAGAACACTGCAAAAAGTGATATGTAAGTAGTTGAAAAGTTTTTATATTAAGCTATTAAATCTTATTTTCCTTATTTATTGACCTCTAAAGAAATTTGTATTTAAGATTATTTAGTTTATTTTAGGATATCTTGTCAAATAATTCTGGCTTACCCTATTGGCAAATTTTGTTTTGCAAAATAAACACAAAACAACTCCTGTTTCAAGGTTTTTTTACCCATTTTTTACATATACATTTTTGCAGTTAAGGCAGCTTTCTGCTGATGTGGAAAGAAACAGCATGTGTTTGTCTATACAGAGAACCATGTTTTATGCCATGCATTAGTTGTGGTTCTTATGTTAACCACATCCATCCATTCTCAAAGCACATCTCACTGAGCCATTCATTTTCAAAGTCAACTAACAAATTCAAGGTGACCTTTTTCTTTTGTAATATAACATAATATACCACAAGGTAACATGAAAGAACATTCTCAAACCTGCTTGATCCAATTCAGTGTTTTGTAGTACCATCCAGCATATTGAAAGCCTTGGCCACAAAGCAGGAAACAGACATGGGCAGGGTGCCAGCGTATTGCAGGGTGCACACACGGCTACATTTTTAAACTGCAAGTGAACATGACATGCACATCTTTGGGGATGAGGGAGCAACCCAGAATACTAGAGGAAGACCTGTGCAGTCACAGGGATATCTTGCTAACTCTCATTAAAGATGGTCAGGTGCGAAATTCAAACCTTGTGGGGTCCATGAATCAGCAGTGTCAATCTTCTCTCTGCCATGCCACCATCATGGTAATTTATAAAATCAATGCCTGGAGTTTATGAAGATGCTATTTATATTCCTACAGCAGTGATTTAACAGACTCAACCCTGGGGCCCAACTAGGACAGCAGGTTTTTGTTCCAACCAAATTCTGTTTTATATTGGACTCCTAGTCCAATTAAGTGAGCTGTTATTTCCCAGTTTCTGTGTTTTGGGGTCAATGAAGAAATTAAAAAACTAGGTTTGGTAAATTTATATTAAAATTTTGATGGACGGTCAGGGACCTTACCTGGCCCGGGATGCCTTCTTAAATGAAAGGCCAGGGAAGCAGATACGCACAGGGCACTTCTATACCCAGAGTGCTAGATGGTAGCCCCCCTGGGTTGCAGCAGTGACTCGTATTGCCACAAAGCTCCATGGGAGTTGGAGTTTGGCACAGCCCTGTTAATTTCTGTGTGGGCCACCAGGGGGAGTTGCAGGGCCCTACTTTGCCAGGCATCTGCCACACCTGGGAGTACTTCCAGACCTCGGTAACGAGCCATCTGGCATAGTCCCAGTTGCAGCATTAAAGGAGCCGCCTGTCTTCATTCAGAGAGCCAGAGTCGGGAAGAAGGGAGACAAAGTTTGCCAGAGAAGTAGTGGAGGCAGAAGGCAGAGAGAGTGCTTTCTATAAAAAAAAGCTTACCAAACATGTTAATTTTTCAAGTAGAGGCAGTTGTTGAATACTGTCCCGCTCCTTCTGTGTTACTGAAGCATGTGTGTGACAACAAAAGGGATCTGAAAATGCTAATTTTATCACATATTCCTGGTACTATTTTTCTAATGGTAAGGATACATTTTTTATTCAGTTTTGCGAATTTTCACATAAATACAGAAGTAAATCAAAACAAAACCATCCATGTTGCATGAAAAGTTTATTGTGATTTGGTGTTTTGGGAGGAAACCACCTCCAGGGAGCATGAAAGTTTGCTGTGCAGGACGACTAAGTGCCAAAATATTTTGCACAGCTAATCTTTTAAAAGAGCTGAATCTCATAATTTTGATGTTTTTTTGTTTGAAAATGAGAAGTAACACCTTTTTTATAATGTGTATGTAATTGCAATATGCGGATCAATACTCAGCAACTGTCTCTGCATTTGTAAATTTTTAAGTTTTTACTCCATGCCCCATCGACTACAATGTAAAGCGCCAGTGCAGGCAAGATATTGTTTTAATTTATAGAAAGTGATTAACTTTAGAACACAATTTTGCATGGCAGCATTTAAAGCTATAGGAAAAACAGAAACATTTCTAAATACCTTAAATGTATTCAATAATGATTATCCCCCAGAAAGAAAGATTGCACAGGCAATATGGAAAAAAGACACAACATTAAACTGATACTAGAAATTGGGCTTACATTTACTGTTTATTTTAAGATCATGAGAAGGACCATTCATTATTATGCATTATGTTTTTTCAGTTTAGTTTAATTTTATGTCATTATACCTTATAATGTAATGAAAATTGCTTGTTGCTAGACAAGACATGCAGGGACAATGTGATACATGCAGAAAACAACATAGACCACAATTTAGTTAACAAACCAATGGAAACAAAAACATGAAATTATTTCAAATTAAAAATTAAATAGCAGATATAAACATATAAAATATAATTGAAATGAACAAATACCAGTCAGGCAATACAAGTGACTGAGGTGTACATGTTCAGTTACATTGAATGTGTAGATGTCAGTGAGGAGAAGCTCACTTTACTCTGCTGTAATGAAATGAGTGATGAAGAGGGACCATGATGAGGATCCTTATCTTTCCACACAGTAACCTCATTAATGTCAATAGGTACTTGAAAACCTCCAAGTCAGCTAAAGTAGAATAATATCACAAAAGTAAGACATACTGTATATTTGCTATACTCATGCTATACATGAGTGTTAGGACACAAAAGGCAACAGCAAGAGAGCCAGCTGACAGTACAAAAATGAGTCTGCTAAAAAATCATCTCAAAAACTGACTGAAATGGAAATCTCAGTGTCTCAATAAACATTGATTATTTATGCATTTAGGAGATCTGGGTTCATGCAGCATTAATGTTTAAGCATTAAGTCTGTGAGGAAGATTTGGTATGTAGAGCATGAACAATCAGTTTAAAGCCGTGATTTTGTTGTAAAACAAAGTATTTAATGATTTTCTGTTATTCAATATGGTCACACGTCTGCAATAAATCTTATTAATCAGCACCTGCTGTGGATCAGTGAACATTTATTCTCTTTTTCACACCCTGTCTACAAAATATGCCAAATTAATCTCTTAACCCAACACATTTTATTCAGCGTCTGCTGCACTAAATTTTTGCTTCCCTTTTTTTCGCTGTTGTAAGACTCTGGAGAAAATTAAACATAAAGTCACCAAATGAGCACTCACAACACCAAAGGTACATTAGGGAGTGAAACTAAATTACTACAATTTGTTAGCTGTAAGCATTCTTATTTTAAGAAAAGCGTCTGTTTTAATAAATTGAAAAATTCAAGTTATTTTAGGGTCAGTACGGAGAAAGAGTAGGTGTAAAATCCTGGCAGAAAATATCATTAGATGGGTTTAAGCATAACTATGTTTTAAAAGTAGACTCCCAGTGGTCTCTCGTGTAGACTTCTCAAAGTAGTGTTTTACACAGTAAGTGTAGCATTTCCTGACCTTTATTTGTTAGAAAAATGAAAATAATTCATTGTTCTTTTCTGCTTTCTCAGGAAAAATAAAATGCTAAAAGCAACCAAATGAATTAGTGTTCTTCTATATTTATGGTGTTCATGCAAGGATTTGTTGACAAGGACCATAAAGGAAAAAAGAGAAAGAAACAAAGTGCAATGATGAGTAAGCAGGAATTCAGCAACTAAAGAGCACACATGATGACCTCTTACTTTCTCAGCACAAGCAATGGAGACAGAGAGAGGGAAAAGGGAGTAACATTTCCTCTGATCATTAAACAAGGGTGGACTTTGCAGTCCTGTAGTTCAATTTATAGTCATAATAGGCAGATCCCACCTTTCCCGTAGCAAGAACATTGTATGTTTTGCAGTCTTGTAACAGCAATCTTCCAGTGGTGGTGAGAGGTTTGCCAATCCCCAGTAATTAGATGGAAGTCCTTTATCCCTTGAAGCAGGTCTAAATCAACATGGCCTTTACAAACTTTACTGCTATGTACAGTTTTGCCCAAATGTTTTGAGAATGACACAAGTATTGTTTTTTACAAAGTTTGCTGCTTCAGTGTTTTTAGATCTTTTTGTCAGATGTTTCTATGGTATACTCAAGCATAATTACAAGCATTTCATACATTTCAAAGGCTTTTATTTACAATTGCATTAAGTTTATGAAAGGAGTCAATATTTGCAGTTTTTGCCCTTCTTTTTCAAGATTCCTGCAATTTGCCCTGGCATGCTGTCAATCAACTTCTGGCCCAAATACTGACTGATGGCAGCCCATTCTTGCATAATCAATGCTTGGAGTTTGTCAGACTTTGTGGGTTTTTGTTTGTCCACCCACCTCTTGAGGATTGACCACAAGTTCTCAATGGGTTTAAAGTCATGTTTTGTTCCCTGAGCCACTTAAGTATCACTTGTGCCTTAAGGCATGATGCTCCATCATGCTGGAAAAGGCATTGTTCATCAACAAACTGTTCTTGGATGGCTGGAAGAAGTTGCTCTTAGAGGAAGTTTTGATACCATTCTTTATTCAATGTATTCTACAACAAGATAATGGTTCCAAACATTCTGCTAAGGCAACAATGGAGTTTTTCAAAGATAAAAAAATCAAAAATTCTTGAATGGCCAAGCCAGTTGAGCATGCCTTCCATATGCTGAACTGAAAAAATAAGGAGACAAGCCATGGAAACAAACAGGAACTGAAGATGGCTTCATTATACACTTGACATGGCTTTACTAGAGAAGATACCTGGTGATGTCTATGAATTGCAGACTTCAAGCAGTCCTTGCATGCAAGGGATATGCAACAAAATACTAATTATGACTGATTTAATACACTTGCTATTGGTATGTCCCAAGCATTATGGTGCCATGAAACTGGGGAACCATGTAGAAAAAGTGGTGTTACTGAAATAAATGCAAATACCCTTAAATAAAAGTCTGCAATGTGCACTTTAATCACATCTGTCTTGTTTGATTTGTAATGTTAAACTGTGGAGCCTAGGAGTGAATCAAGGAAAAATGAGTTTTAGTTCCAAACATTATGGAGGGCGCTATAAATGGAAAGAAAATATATTATTACATAAACTGAATACCTCTAGAGTATACAGCCAGAGCAGAGTTATTGGCATTACTTTAATTGGGGACTTCAGATTTGAACAAAACCCTCTGATACTCTAGCCTCTATGTCTTAGAAAATTGTCTTTTAAAATTGTATCAGCTTCTCACCTCGGCACAATGGACGCTGGTCACTCCAGGCAGCAAATGTCTCGCTCACCCGCATACAGGTTATACTCTTTGAGCCCTGCAGCTCATAGCCTTCATCACAAGAGAACTGAAGACTTGACCCCAGTCTAAGGAAGAAACAAGTGAAAAGAATTGGTGAGAAAAAAAAACAACAAACAGAAATTAAAATACTGAATAAGATTAGAAATAAAAACTGTGTCAATAAAACAGTTTTAAAAAGAAGTTGACTCATTCAAAGCTTATTTTAAGCATTAAAATACTGGATTAGGAACACTCTGTAGGATACAAATAGCTAGTGTTTACTGTATACTCTCATGATATACAGCACTAAAAATCTCTTAACGGTTACATTACTGCAAAAGATAGAGTGCATATAGTTATACTTAAATAAGACTAGACTTAATAGCCTGGCTAAGCAGCAATATTTGTGCCTGGGCCTTTGTAGACTGTCTGATGCAAATGGCTATTTATAACTTGTCTTTTATAGCAACTACAACACAAAATTACCAGTGTAAAATTAATGCTTTCAACATAAATATAGATTTACTGGAGCTGTAAGGGTATTGTGTCAGGTTATCACTATCAGTTATGCTGTGTAATGATTTTTTGCATATTCCTTTAACCTTTTCATCTATTTTCTTAATCGTTTGTTTTCAGCCAGAGCTACCCTGCCTGCCGTGAACACAAACCAACACCTGTTCTAAATAATTATATATATATATATATATATATATATATATATATATATATATATATATATATATATATATATATAAATGCATAATAAAATGTGGTTTAAATAAGAAGCACATTTAAAAAGTGAGAAAAAATTGAAACTGCACCAAGAAAATTTTATACAGGAAACTGAAATATGGCCCTAGTGCTGTCAGGTATCTTCAGTACCCAAATAATTTTTAAACTCAAAAAAATATTCTTGTATTGTTAGGGACATTAAATCATTACACACTGTTTCATTGAGTTCAAACATATAATGCTTTTGATAATAGGTTATCATTCATTTACAAATTAAACTTATTTCTGCATAAATCTAAACTCATTTTTTCATGGTTTCAAGCAACGCATCTTTTTAAACGCCTCCACTAATTCTCTTTCAGAATATTAGATAGGGAGGTGCAAATTCACTGTTTATTTTGCGTCTCACCCAGTCGGATAATGAAGGTCATCCATTTGACTCACTTTCAATTGATTTTATTCTTCTTTCCTGAATTGCTCTGAATACAAATGAAACAAATGTGCTTTCGACAAAAAGATGTAAGGGAAAAAAAAAACACATATGAAACGCCACTTCGGACTGAGATAGTCATCTTTCGAGAAAGTATATTGAAGCCTGGGGAGCATTTATTACTTCTGAAATATCAGCACAACTAATGTATAAGTATCCGATTGAAAGATTTAAGCAAATGCTTGTCATGTACAAAAAAAACAAAAAGTCCTTTGCAATTTTTTCAAATTCTTATAACCAATGTTTATATGGTCAATAAATGAAATGAAATACAATAATCCATATTCACACTGAGACAATAGTTTTTTTTTTTTGTTTTTTTTATTCTTTAATGTTTAAAGTCACAAACAAACCAAAAATAATATTTATTGAATTCAGCAAGTACTTAGACCCCTTCACTTTCTGCACTCTTTATTATGTTGTAGATTTCACTTTAAATGGATACATTTGACATTTTGCCTATCAAAGTACACATAACTCATAATGAAAAAGAAAAAAAATGTTTTCAGAAAGGTTTGCAAAATTATTAAAAGTCTGTTTTTCAAATTAGCACTGAGACCCGTAATTTAGTACTTTGTAGAAGCCCCTTTGGCAGCAATTACAGAGCTGAGTCTTCTTGGGAATGCCTCTACAAGCTTTGCAAGTCGAAGTTGTGGTCAGTTTATCCCATTCTCCCTGGCAGGTCCTCTAAAGCCCCATTACACTGAATGGGAAGCGTCTGTAAACTGCCATCTTTGGGTCTCTCCAAATGTTCTATGGGGTTTAAGTCTAGGCCACTCAAGGACAGTCAGAGACTTGTCCCAAAGCCACTCCAGCTCTGTCCTGGTTGTATTCTTGGGTCATTGCCATGTTGAAAGGTGAACGGTTGACCCTTTCTGAGGTTGCATTCATTCTGGAGAAGGTTTTTCTTAATGTATTTGTCTACATTTATATTTCCTTCAATTCTGATCAGCCTCCATGTCCCTGTCACTGAGATACATGCCCATAGCATGGTGTTCACACCATCATGTGTCACCATAGGGATAGTATTAGCAAAGTGATAAGCTGTGCCTGGTATTTGCACCAGATATACTGCCTGGTCTTGACACCAGACATAGTGCTTGGAGTTCTGCCCAAAGAGTTACATTTTTGTTTCATTAAACCAGAGTCCTATACTGTATATGCTGTTTTGCAAACTGCAAGTGGGCTATGATAAGCCTTTTACTCAACAGTGGCTTCTGTTAGATTGATGGACTGCTGCTGAAATGGTTGTCATTCTGACAGGTTCTCCCATCGCAGCAGAGGACTAGTGTGACCTAGAGTGACCATTGGGTTCTTGGTAACCTCCCTGACCAAGGCCCTTCTTGTTCAGTTTCTCAGTTTGGCTAAATGGCCAACTCTAGGAAGAGTCCTGGTTGTTCCAAACCTTTTCCATTTCACAATTATTGAGGCTGCTATGATACTTGGAACACTCAAAAGCTCTAGAAGTAGCTGTATAAACCTTGCCCTGTTCTATTCCTCACCACAATTCGACTGGTCTGCAGAGTGTTCCCTGAATTTCATGGCTTGGTTTTATTCCTGACATGGAATATGTATGTACACAGCTGTGTGCCTTTCTAAATGACGTCCAACAAATTCAGTTTGCCACAGGTGGACTTCAATCAAATTCACAACACATCTCAAGGGTCATTGAAGCAAGCAGGATACACCTGACCACACCAGACATGAATACTGATATGAACGAGAGAGTTCAGTTTCTGGTTTTTATTAAATTTCCAAACCCTTCTGAAAACATGTTTTCACTTTGTCATTATGGGTTACTGAATATAGATTAATTGATGAGCAAATATGGAAAATGCATGTATTTGAAATGAAATCTACAAAACACTTAAGTGTGCAGGAAGTGAAAAGGTCTGAATTCTTTCTGAATGCACTGTTTATTAAATATTCTGGTTTTATCAAGTAAACATGACTTTATTGTGAAAAAAAAAACTGCAGGACAGCCCACTAACCCATAAATGATGTATATATAGAAAGAAACACTGAGCCTACCTAAAATCGGAGCCCATTCTTTTCCCTCGTTCAGGGATTCCTGGATCTGGACACATATTCAGACTGTGTGCAACCACCTCCTGATATACTGCAGAGGTATAAGAGTTACAAGGGAGAAGCTGAAGTTTAATGACAAATAACTTTCATGTTGATAAAAGGTTACTAAAAATATTTTTCTCACATTAATCTTCAGACACAAACATTATTGCATATGTTTAATAATTCATGACTGATATACTACATAAATAAAAAAATAATTTCAATAAGGTCTCTATAGTTATAATAATGGATTTTGTAAGTTTATAATCTATTCTCATCTGCGCAGCTTACCTCCATCTCAGTTGATCAGCTTTGATTTTGAAGGTATGGTTGACATACAGGTGATGAAAAAAGTTAATGCGGTTTAAAACCAAAAAAGCTCAGAATGACCCTGTGATGCCTCCAGAGTGACTGAAAGAGAACTTTGATTGCATTTGTCTGCAGTAATTTGTGTGACTAGTAAAAATCAATAACCTGGACAGTGGAATAAGAATAAAAATAATTCAAAATGTTACTAACATTCATATGTGTATGAAGAGATGGATGGACAGGGGTTGCAGTGCGGGAAAAAAGAAGCGAATACCAAAGAACCCAGTAGTTCTATTACCACAGATGAAATTCTGTGTATAGATTAATGGGCTACTATAGGTCAATAAAAGTATTCTGAAAAACGAGTATGAAGTGAGCATTAGTCTCAATTGTGGCATATTGTTCCTGCATAAACATTAAGCAGTTGACAACATATCTTGTTAGTGACAAAAGTTGGCTAAAGAGGAGATTTCTTGGGTATCAGGCTCTTGAAAAAATTTCACAAATTAGTGGTGCTGAACTACTACTCGTGTTAGATGCAAAGATTCATTGTTAAGCAATTAAGAATGTCTTCTCCCTGGGAAGAAATCCATTACATCAGACAACATGCAGCGGACAAAATATGTGTGCCAAGTAGGTACCGCTCTCCTAAGGAGTTTTGGGCAGGAACAAACAGGGGCTAATTCTGAGAAGGAAAGCCACTGAAGGCTCAGACAGCCTTGGAAATGAGATCTGACATATGTTGATTGGAAACTCAAATAAATAGGAATCTCATGCATATTAATATTGGACAAAAGGGCAGCTTTATCAGGGGATGTTGGAAATTTATGTAACTCAATTTTCCTGTCATCTCCCTGGGCCAATGCATGAAAATGTGACATTTTCTTACAATGATCTTAAAGTAATAGAAATGTAAATAACACATCTGTCTTATATTAAGCGGTAATGTTGCACAGAAAGGGTTCATTCACTCCAGCTGAGCTTGTACCCTCGAATAATTAGTTCAGTCTTACATGACAGGACCCTATGCTATACTGGGTATCAGTATAATTGCAGTTGGTGAGGATACGACTAGGAGTTCTCAAAATAGGAAACATGACTTTTATTGGTTTTAGATGTTATCTGATGACCTCTTATTTAATCTTGTTTCCCTTAATATTGAATTACTGAGTGCTGTAATAAATTGTTTTGAATAGCAATCTAAAAAATCTATAAAACAAAAGTATTTTACATTTGTATGCTTATTTTATTGCAGTCATGTTGGTGATAAGGTAATGAATAAAAAATCAAATACTTTTGAAAAAAGAAATTATTTTTGCATACTGTTACAGATTACATCGTACACTTTACTGTTTACTTTTATTTGCCATGATATGATAATGAATAAAAATCAGAAGGTTTTGAATAAATAAATTATTTTTGCATATTGATACAAATTACACTTTATAGTTTTGCTGCCAACTTTGGTCTTCAGCTTTAAGTAGTAACCAAAAGGAACAAACAGCTTAAATAAACCAGGGTTCCTAGACATAGTGAGGGGCTCAACAGTTCAAAAACAAATGGCAGATGAAGGGGTTTGGCCACCCTCTGGGTGTCCCCACAAAAGATGCATTAGCCAATTCCTCCTCTCAGTAGTCCCTGTACAAGTCGATATCTCACTTGGTCTGCGAATGCCAAGAGCAAGTTTCTACATTTAGGGAAGACTGTTTTTACTGCTTGGTTTGAGTTTGCCATCAAGTGTAGGGAAGTGTAGGTCAAAAAGAGGGTGGTGTTCATATAATACACAAAATCTTACAGGCAATTAAACTCTGACATTTGGTAAAATACATTTTGCCACAATAGAAACCAAGAGAAAAGACGTCAAAGCACTGTTATTAATTCAAACTACAATAGGATATCTAAAGTGGTGAAAAGAGCACCCCAGTTGATCCTGTTAGCAACTAAAATGATCAGTTTCTTCATTGCATAACCATATTTGTATTAAGAAATTAATCCAGAGAAACCATGCAACTGCAACAATTAAGTGAAGTCAATATTTTTCTATAGAAGACCTACTTAAAAATTAAACTTACAGACAGATATTTTTTGGTGATTATCTTTACTGGGCAGTAGTTTCACTCCTCTGGATTTCAGCTCAGTCATTTTCTTAACTGCAATTAAATAACACAAACCATAAAATCACAAAATGTTGGAACTGAAATGGCAAAGAACTAATTGGAATATTGAAAAACACCCTGTAAAAAAATTTAAAAAAACTTTTAGAACACAAAATAATAAGTCCAAACAAACAGAAGTGCCCCAGTTTTCACATATCTGAATGAGGTCTAAATGTCATACTGAGAAATGAAAAAAAATAGACATGAAGGTCGAGGATGGATGCATATGGTAAATCAACATTAGGGTGCACCAAACAATTATAAACCTATTGAACCTCATTTCTGTAAAGACCAAAAATGTAGGAGAGGTCTAATCATTTCGTAGAAGTGTGAAGGGGAGGTCCAGTATTACACTTTCCCCAAATCTTCTCTTTGAAAAGTAAAAGATAGAAAAGGAAATATGTATCTGAAAAATAATCATTGAAAAAAAAAGACTATATTGGATATAAACTATACATAAATGTGTGTATATACACATAAATATATGTGTGTGTGCGTGTGCATAAGTATGCATATATATAAATGACAGAAAGAAATTAGAATTAAGTTAAATTCACTAAATTAATGAAAGCTTATCAAATAATTAATTTACTGCTTTACAGTTGCAAGCATAGGAACAAAACTTAAGAATTGCAAACATTAAACTTTTTAAAAGTTGTTAAATAAGCTATGGTGACTTAGGCTTATGACAACTACTAGTTAGTGGTGTGCCCGGGGAAAATGTAAAACTTCACTCATGGCAGCCACTGTGAGCAGACAAGCGAACAGCCAACATATCCAGGCCTCATTTAAAAAAAAAAAGCACCAAGAATCTGTGACAAAACATATTACTTTCAGTTAACTTTTGTTGCCAGATGCATTTTTCAGGAATGTGTAAGGTACATTTTCTTAATTTGAAATTTTTGCCACTTCCAAAGTGTAAAGGCTGTTACTTTCATGTTTGGACTGAGGCGCCTTGAAACCTATTTTAAACTTCAAGAATAGGCACAATTTTTTTTTTTTTAATTTATGAACATTCTTCACTTTAGAACACAAATTGATGTGACAAATAAATGTATACCATGATAGTAAACAAATTCTTAACGGTTTTGGCTAGTGTCCTAATTACTGCAACTTTTTTTTTTTCAAAACATTACTAAACGCAACTTCACTTAACACAGTGGCAAATGACAATATGCCAAGGTGGTAAAAAAACAAGTCCTTCTAATTTACAAACATTTTTCAAAATAAACTTCATGTTTTGACCCCTTTCAAATTGGTTCCTGATTGAACACTAGAATCTCTGAAGCCTATGAAAAAATTTATAATGCCGGGCCACCTTAAATTCCTTCGCACCTCTTGATCAGCGTCTTTGTTTTGCAAATGAGTCGATCAACACAAGCAGCAAGCAGCCTGCTTATCCCATCCCTCACTGACTCAGCAGAAGTTCTTCCAGCTTGAGTCTGTTTATCTGGGTGTGAGGTGCCTGGAATTGTATTAGGTAAATAATACAGGGCGAGTCAAAATTATGTTAACACTAATGGATTATTTTTATCTCAACCACACCTTTCCAGGTCGATGGATAGGTTGTGATGGATCATTGCCATGGCCTCCACACTCCCCTGATTTGACACCCTGTGATTTCAGGTTATGGGGTATGGTTGAAGGAGCACGTGTATAGCAGGAAAGTTTGTGATATCAATGACCAGAAATACAGACTACGGACTGTGGTATCATCTATTCCCCACGGAATGTGTGTCCGGGACTTTAAAATGGTACTGTTGCTCATTGCTTTTTGTGCGTTGAACATGATGGTGAACAGGTTGAGACATTTCTGTAAATCATCTTGCAAATATGAAATATGTTTTGTGAATAAATTGTTTCCGCCATTCAAATATTAACATAATTTTGACTCACCCTGTATATCATTATTTGGAACACATACATGTCATGTGCGTTCCGTGTTTACAATAATCTGGGTACATGTAGGATGACAGGAAGTACAAGAAATGTTGAACACATAACTAAAACAGAAACTTTTTTCATGTTCTACTAATAATTAGCAAAATGGTGACATGAAGTGTATAATATGTGAAGGCTGAAGTCTAAATATCAAATAAACAATTTCAAAAAAGTTAAAACAAAACATGTGTGCTTTTATTCAAGAATATAACCAAAGAAAAAAAATTCTTCAATTTACATGTTTTAGTTACAGTGGTGTGAAAAACTATTTGCCCCTTCCTGATTTCTTATTCTTTTGCATGTTTGTCACACAAAATGTTTCTGATCATCAAACACATTTAACCATTAGTCAAATATAACACAAAATGCAGTTTTTAAATGATGGTTTTTATTATTTAGGGAGAAAAAAAATCCAAACCTACATGGCCCTGTGTGAAAAAGTAATTGCCCCCTTGTTAAAAAATAACCTAACTGTGGTGTATCACACCTGAGTTCAATTTCCGTAGCCACCCCCAGGCCTGATTACTGCCACACCTGTTTCAATCAAGAAATCACTTAAATAGGAGCTGCCTGACACAGAGAAGTAGACCAAAAGCACCTCAAAAGCTAGACATCATGCCAAGATCCAAAGAAATTCAGGAACAAATGAGAACAGAAGTAATTGAGATCTATCAGTCTGGTAAAGGTTATAAAGCCATTTCTTAAGCTTTGGGACTCCAGCGAACCACAGTGAGAGCCATTATCCACAAATGGCAAAAACATGGAACAGTGGTGAACCTTCCCAGGAGTGGCCGGCCGACCAAAATTACCCCAAGAGCGCAGAGACGACTCATCCGAGAGGTCACAAAAGACCCCAGGACAATGTCTAAAGAACTGCAGGCCTCACTTGCCTCAATTAAGGTCAGTGTTCTCGACTCCACCATAAGAAAGAGACTGGGCAAAAACGGCCTGCATGGCAGACTTCCAAGACGCAAACCACTGTTAATCAAAAAGAACATTAGGGCTCGTCTCAATTTTGCTAAGAAACATCTCAATGATTGCCAAGACTTTTGGGAAAATACCTTGTGGACTGATGAGACAAAAGTTGAACTTTTGGAAGGCAAATGTCCCGTTACATCTGGCGTAAAAGGAACACAGCATTTCAGAAAAAGAACATCATACCAACAGTAAAATATGGTGGTGGTAGTGTGATGGTCTGGGGTTGTTTTGCTGCTTCAGGACCTGGAAGGCTTGCTGTGATAGATGGAACCATGAATTCTACTGTCTACCAAAAAATCCTGAAGGAGAATGTCCGGCCATCTGTTCGTCAACTCAAGCTGAAGCGATCTTGGGTGCTGCAACCGGACAATGACCCAAAACACACCAGCAAATCTACCTCTGAATGGCTGAAGAAAAACAAAATGAAGACTTTGGAGTGGCCTAGTCAAAGTCCTGACCTGAATCCAATTGAGATGCTATGGCATGACCTTAAAAAGGCGGTTCATGCTAGAAAACCCTCAAATAAAGCTGAATTACAACAATTCTGCAAAGATGAGTGGGCCAAAATTCCTCCAGAGCGCTGTAAAAGACTCATTGCAAGTTATCGCAAACGCTTGGTTGCAGTTATTGCTGCTAAGGGTGGCCCAACCAGTTATTAGGTTCAGGGGGCAATTACTTTTCCACACAGGGCCATGTAGGTTTGGATTTTTTTCTCCCTAAATAATAAAAACCATCATTTAAAAACTGCATTTTGTGCTTACTTGTGTTATATTTGACTAATGGTTAAACGTGTTTGATGATCAGAAACATTTTGTGTGACAAACATGCAAAAGAATAAGAAATCAGGAAGGGGAGCAAAAAGTTTTTCACACCACTGTATGTGTTCAACCTTTCTTGCCTCAGCTGAGTTGGTGGGGGATGGGATAGCAGCCTGCTTACTGCTTGTGCTGATCGACACATTTGCAAAACAAAGACGCAAATGAAGAGGTGCAAAGGAATTTAAGTTGGCAGTACATTATGCCTTTTTAATAGGCTTCAGGGATTCTAATGTTAAATACTTCATCATCTAATTCTGTTATGGCATTAATGTCAGCGCATCTTATATAAGTCAGATGTAAAATGTTTCTCATGTTTCACCCAGATCTTTTTTCTTTATTTTCATGTATGCCATGTATATCATGTAGATTTTCTGAAGTCATTTTAAATTTTGAAAGATGGGCTGGAGGGTTGTGTTTTTCCAAGATATCAGGTCCTCCTCCTTTATCATCATCACTAATTTAATGGCCATTTTCTAGCTTTACCAAGATTAGCCAATTATCTCCTAAGTCTAGTTCCTGCACTCTCCACTATCTTTGGCAGTATGTGGAAAGAGGCCACTTCTTTTCACATTATCCACAACTACCTCCAATCACATCTTCTTCAGGCTCCTTCTCAGACTTATCCATCTAAACCTCCACCTTGGTGCATGTCTTCACACAATTATCATCTGTCTTTTGTTCCACTTTCTCTAAACACCTTACTCTGTTTCCACTAAGCACAACACAGATTGCTGCCACACCAAGTCTTCATCACAAATCAGCTTTCTTCTTCCTCTCACTCTGTGACATGGCACACATTCACCTAATCATTTTAATAATTTATTTTCTTTATAGGTTTGCTTCATGTTTCATCTTCACTGGCCATGTCTCACTCCCATTGAGCATACTACTCATCACATATCTTTCATAAACTTTCCTATTCAATGTCAGAAAATGTCCTATACACATCACAACTTCTTCCATGTACCTATTACCCTTGCCATTCCTGATGCGCCCACACCTTTGTCTGCACACAAAATGTCACCTTCAGAGCAGAATATCCTTACTTTCTCCAATAAAAACCAATAAACTGACAATATTTAAATGTACATGTAGTATGTTAGAATTCAGCACTATTTTACATTCTCTACAAAGGTTGCACTTATTTCCTGCAGAGTATCCTATACACTACCATAACTCTGTGTATAAGAGTCACTTTCTCTCTATACCATTTTCACATGCTGAACAGCAAATGCATTCATCTCTTCCATGCCTGCTGCCCCTGTATGTTCAACCATATCCTTGATCTTTCATCCATTTACCTCAAGGCCTTTAACTTCCAAACGGGCTTTCTATTTCAGTATGTTCTCCTATAATTGCACTTCACTTTTTAAATTAATATAAGATCATTGGTGTACAAGAGCTCCCATACTCTTTCTGTAGTCACTATTTTCATTACTATAAAACAGCAACAAACTCAGAATGGTTACCTGGTGCTGCCCCACCTTCATCTCAAAACTCTTCTTGTTCCCAGCTCCTGTGCTGACCTGTATCTTCCTCATACACTGACATTACAGCAAATACTAACAATTCTTCTATACCTAAATGTCTTAGTGCCCACCTCTCTTCCTTGGCACCATATTAAATGTCTTCTCCAGATCTAACAAATGCATAGTGCAGGTTCTTTCCCTTTACCTGGTGCTTTCCACTATAGTAACAAAGATCACATCTGTTTCCCTTCTCAATACTGAAACAAAACTGCAGTTTGTTAACTTTCGCCTAATTCCTTATTCTTTTTTCCATCATTTTCTTAAATACCTTCATTGCCTGGTCTATGTATGTCTAATATGATCCACAATCCACTGGGTCATCCTTTTCTTTATACGCTGGAATAAATAACATGTCTTTTCCAGTCTTCAGTGATCCTCCCTTCACACAAACCTTTGTTGCACAGGTCTGTACATGATTAAACTGCAAGAGGTTTGCTGGTTTGAACATTTCTAACACCTATTTACCTACAGCACTCATGAGGAAAGGGGTTGCAGACTTGTTCTGTACAATCTACAGGCTTCTGTTTTTTGGCTCATAGTTTCTAATAAATGATTTTGGACCTGTTCTGTTTCAAATTAGAAGTCATACAAGAAGAAGAAAATAAGAAGACAGGGCCATGTGAAACAAAAATCATGCTTCGGTTAATAAAAGAGATCTGTTTGAGAGAAATGTGGCTTATTCTTGTGGATATTGAAATGAATAATTTAGGATAGTAAATGAGGTTCTTTTAAATTGAGGTTGATGTGTTTCATTAGTATGTGAAGTATCTGCCCAACAGTGAGAAAAAGAGAAAGAAGTATGGATTTATTAAGGATACAAGGAAAATGATTTAAAAAAGGTAAAGCCTAAAATGGGCTTTAAATACTAACTGCAAGAGAAAAGTCTATAAATGGCTTCAAAAGAGCTAAAGAAAAAAGAATAAGAAGGAGAAAAGAGTCAAAGGAGCCATGAAAATTGTTCCGCTACTTCATGTTCCAAAAGCTTTGCTATAAATGCATCAGAAAATATCACGCTTTTTGAGCTCAAATGCTTTATAGTATTATAGTAGTGCTAATCATATTCCCAAAGAACCAAATGTTACAACTGAATTCCAATAAAAACAGACTTTTAAGGTAACACAAATTATTGGACACAAATTTGTCTCTTTGGTGCAATCTTTTGCAAACTGAATCAATTTATAGCAGAATATTTAAAGAATAGAAGCAAACTATTTTAATTTTTAATACATCACTAAAAAGGTCACAATCGACAGCACTACAGTTCCCAACAAAGCCATTTGTGTCGAGGAGCAACTAAAAATTTGAGATAAATTACAGGGCATTGGCAAATTAAGAGCGCCCTGCTGGGGTATTTTTGTTAAACAGAGTCACATTCTGTAAAGCAGGAGATTAGTTTTGCAGCATAATCACAAGGCAAAAAGTAATAAACTATCCATATGTTCTTTACCTTGGTACTGGGCACTAAAACCTTTATGTTTGTGGTTCCCATCAGATGTAAAGTGAAGACGTAGCCAGTTCTTACTGCTGATAACAGGCGATGGCAGATTCAGTCCTGTAAGCCTGAAACAGAAAATAGCCATACAAATTATACATAGCACACTTAATTTATGCATTTATATTTAATATGCAATAGTGATCCATCATGAAGTGATTTAATGCCAGCAAAACATACAGAAGCAATTTCCAAAGTCCAGAAGGGGACTGACACTATGCAAGGCCACAGAGAAATATTCAAATGTAGCAATGTGAAATCTGCTCATCAATCTTGTGGGCAGGAGCCTGACATACAACTTCTGCATCTGTCATATTGCCTTGCTCTCCGGGTCATGATGGATAGAAATGTTATTTCTGATTATAGCCAATAATAAAAAAAAGGCCTGCTGATTTAAGTGGTTTATTATGTATGAATGAAGCAACAAAAGCAGTCAGCAGCACACTTTTGTATTACACAGAGCTCATAAACCCTAAACTTAATCTTTACTATCAGTAAAAATGATATCAGTATTTTAGGAGGGAACAGTCAGTCAGTCATTTTCCAACCCTTTATATCCTAACATAGGGTTACTGGGGTCTGCTGGAGCCAATCCCAGCCAGCACAGGGTGCAAGGCAGGAACAAATCCCGGGCAGGGTGCCAGCCTACTACAGGGCACACACGCACACACACACACGCCAAGCACACACTAGGGACAATTTAGGATCGCCAATGCACCTAACCTATATGTCTTTGGACTGTGGGAGGAAACTAGTGCACACGGAGGAAACACACGCAGACACGGGGAGAACATGCAATAGCCAATAGTTAATTGTCTTAATTAAATCATACACAGGCCATTTGTACTTTTAAGTTAGTTTTGAAATATTTCTTAAGTAGATTGGGGAAACTGATGGCTCTACACAGGCCTTTTCAATCCGGACCATTGTCCTAGGCAGACGATAAGGAAAAGTGGAAAACCATGGTTTCCAACTTTCTGATTGAAGAAGGCAAATAAGTGCAAAACAAGAAGAAATGGACCCTGTGTGAATGGAAATGTAGGGTCTGCACTGCCCTACACAAAATGTTGCTAGGGGAGGCTCCAGCTCCCATTGACACAGATTTTGATCCATTCATCCATTATCCAACCCGCTATATCCTAACTACAGGGTCACGGGGATCTGCTGGAGCCAATCCCAGTCAACACAGGGCGCAAGGCAGTAACAAATCCTGGGGCAGGGCACCAGCCCACCGCAGGGCGTATACACACACACACACACATATACCAAGCACACACTAGGGATATTTAGGATTTAGATAAAGTGGTTTATTTTATGCTACTAGTGGAATTTTTGTCTTCTATGTATGTGAGTCTATAACATCTAATAATAGGCTGGTCGAGTGAAATTGATGGGAAAAAAAGCACTTGAAGCATTGAGTTATTTTTATCTTGCAATTTCCCAAGAACAATATTAAGAGACTCAAGTGCAGGGAGTAAAAGATCTTCATTTAACCAAAAATCTAATTAGCTTGTTTTATATAACATGCATAACAATCTCAGTACTGGAGTTTTCCACAGAATTTGTGTTTAGTTTGGTTATAGACAGGAGAAATCTGAGGGTGCAATGCCATACTGTTTACTTGTGCATCATAAGATGCAGTGCAAATGACTAAATATGTGCTAGTGACATGTAATGACCTGGCATTCTCTCAAAAAATCGGGTGTTATTTTGTCCTAGTTGCTGCCAGATTACACTGCCAAGCAATGCATATGGAAGAGCTAAAAGTGGATTCATGGATGACTTTTATAATGGAGATTAGCAATTTGACGACTTGAATCATTACTTGACACTATTAATTACCAGACATGCTTTGTGATATTGGAAATTGGGATACTGGGAGAGGTTGTGCTGAATGTGTCCATTGGTCCACTACTACTGGGGGACATATTAGTAGCTGACTGGAGAATATTTGTCTTTGCTCTTAAACAGACGAGGAGATAATGTCTTTCAAGGACCAAGACAATTAAGCTCATACTTTACCATGGCCATATACATTTATTAGTAAATTGATTCCCAGAAGTGAAATAAAAAGTCTGATTAATCTCGAGGCATTCTCCATATGAGAGAGATGAACAATGGAACAGCAAATTGTTAATTCTGACTGAAAATGTAAGATTTCTTTAAATACTGTATTAAAGATTTCTTCCATGCCACCTTGCTTTTTATTAATTAGATTAGATAACCTTTACTAATCTCAAGGGGAAATTTAAATGTATGCAGCAGCAGAAACATTAAAAAAAGATACAGACTCATAGGACAAATAATACAATCAATCAATTAATCCAAATAATACAACCGATCAATCAATTAATCAGTAAATAATGTTTATTTTACAGAAACTGCAAAATGAAAATAAAAGACTATCAACTGGGAATAAGCATTGAATGCCTGACAGCTTCAGGCAGAAAAGACCCCTAGAGATGCTTCTTAGCACACTGTGGTGGAATACGACAGTGGCTAAAAGTGCTCCAAGAGAACATCTCCTTGAGGGAATGGGGAAGATTTTTAATGATGGCATCCAGTTTTGCCACCATCATCTTTTCCACAACAGCTTCCAGTGTGTCCAGGGTTCACTAAGGCTTTCTTGATAGGTTTGTTAAGGCATTGTGTATCTTTTGAGCTCAAGTTGCATCCCCACCCTTTGCAACTACCACACTGGCTACTTCTGACTGACAGAACATTTCCAGCACCTTTCTGGATTTACCAAGAGACCCAAGTCTCCTTAGGAAGTACAGTCTGCGCAGGCCCATCTTGTATAGCACCAAGCAGTGGCCAGTATATTCCCACCCATCTTCAAGAAGACGGTACGAAATGAGAAAATGACATTGGGAAAGCCAGACCTTTACAGGAATCTGAGGACTCTGGCTTAAGCTGTTAAAGGAAGTTTGTGTCTGATGGAGTGAAAGCTGGTAATCATAGGATTGAAAGTGACCAAGCCATGAAAGCAAGATATAGATATCAAACAATTTAGTCAAAGAACAGGCCATTCAGACCAACAAAACTTGTAATTCTATGCATATAACTGTGACCATGAACTATCTGATAACACTGATGTCATCATTTGACACTGCAAAACTGCACTATTCATACAAAAAAAAAATTAGTAAGAACTGGGGGTACATGTTTTAGCCCTCCCATACCTTCCCAAGCCAAGAAAATAGCCTAGAAAAGAAAACAGCATTAACATTAGGATTTTACTAATTACAAAAAAGATAATAAGTAGAAGATTTCAGTAACCAATACACATATCTAACAAACAAACAAAGTGCTTCATTGCTAAATCTGTGACTTTCAACCCCTCTTACAAAGAATGCAAGCCAAACTCCTCTCTAGATGAGGAGTGTTCTCCTTCTCCTGGCTCCCATCTCTAGATTCCCCCGGCAAGCGCTGAGACACATTTAAGGGGAGGGCTGGGAATGCTTCAGGTGGCAATCTAATACAAAGTGGAAGTCTGACAAGCCCTGAGATCATTCCACCAGCACTTGTCCGGCCCCTGGTTTCTGTCTAGCCTGCAATTCTCAGACTCCCCCTGCAGGAGGCTATTGTCATATATTTCATATTTGTATTTCATAAACCCTCGATGTATAATTCAAAATATACAATTCAGTGGTCTAGTACATTTACACAATATCTCTTAGTATTTATATACTTGCATTGTGTGCTGTATTTACTGGAACTGCTCTTCAAATCAGGCTTTGCAACACAAGGTGTTTTATCATTTAAAAATAAATCCAGTAGAGAAACAGTTCTGCAATTGCATAATTCTAAATAACTCCTATGAAATGCTTTCCTCCAGAAATTTTCTTTAGTTCAAAATATTTTAGAATGCAAAACTAAAGTAGTAAATGGATATTTCAGACTGTACTGTACTACTTACTAAGCCAGAGATGGCAAACCAGACAGATGAGAGCAGGTGAACTAGAACTGGCAAGATGTATGATGTCTTTAATGTGTCTCGCTGACCCAACTTGTATTCCATATCTATTTTTTTGTAAGATCATCATGGTAATTGATTCAGCTCACTTTTTCTAAATTACACCATTATGAATCTACACAACTAGATGTAGCACAGTGAAGAACTGCCACAAGTTAAAGCTTTTGGCATCATTTTCTTGTAATTGTAGAAGTTATAAATTGACACACACCAAATGGAGATAAATGACACAACACGCTACAATCTTGCCAGGTGAAACATAGCTATTAAGAAGAAAAAGAGTTTACTGCATTGTTTACCGGGAATGAGCAAAACAATTGGCATTTAGCAAAGCCGTCTGCTAAAAGACTGGCACCGTTAGACAGATACGTTTAGACATAATACTGCATTCCAGAAGTTATGTAGAGCACAGAATCAGATAAAGAGTTTAAAAACTGCACCTACATTTACTGTGGGTCAGTTATATGTGTTGCATATACTGTATGTAACCACATTGTATTCCACATTAGAATAAATATTATCAGCTTTATCAATGTCAGATGTTAGTTGTATTCATTATACATTATTTGTGTCTCACACCACTCTCATTTTTTTATTTTGTGATGATCATGCTGTTTATGCTCTAAAATTGTTATGAATTCAATGTTTTAGCACAAAGACAGACTTTAACTTTAGAGGTTCTATTTCATAATTAAGCGTATTAAATCCTGGGTAATATTTATTCCAATCATTATTGCTAATAATAAAATGGAAACCATCAATACTTTCTCAAAGTGAATAGCATAAAGCTAAAAAGAATGTATTTAATTAGTAAAAAAGCTTATAAAAAAGTAAGATATGTCCATTTTTTATATTTTTTATAATAAATTACAAATGCTTAAATATTGTCCTAATACTGGTAGATTCATGTGGACCTAATGCAAATTTAATCACACTAGTTCCATCTGCAACAAATATGATGTGTATTATGGAGAATGATTATCAAGTAAAAGCATCAGTGTAAGTTTGGCTCTAACAAATTTCCCTTGTATAAAAGGTTACCATTACCGGTGTAGGACATTGTGGTGCACTAGAAAGGCAGCATGGTGAAAGAGTAAAGTGAGATAACTGGAAAATTCAGTGAGAACTAACCAGAGAGCATTTTGCTGATAAATTAGAATGGGCAAGCTGATGCTTGGAAATTCTCTATATGAAAAACACTGCAAAAAGGCAACTATTCGAATGCCAATGAGGCTCTGATGACCTTGAGTCAGAGACAATGATGACCTGGAAAATGAAAAAGGCAAGATCACTATTTATAATGCTCTCAAAAACCTTGAGGCTAATGTAAACTGGTCTATAGTTGAAAAAGACAGAGCTGGGCTGCTATGTGAGGAAAAAGCCTCTGTGAACATTTACCCTGATTACTACAGATTGCAAATGGATGGTGCAAATGTGCCTCACAGATCAAATTTAAGGGTTTTATATATTTTTTTTTTTGTTTAAATATGGGTAGTAGAAAGGATGTTAAAATTAGAAAAAAAGAAGAAGAAGCTGTCTGTGAAAATGTATCCATGGATCCATTAATGTTATGCACCATTCAGATTTTTGATTAGTTTACCAATAATTCAATTCATATTTATGAAATTACACAACATTTATTTTCTCACAAGCCCCTAAAATACTGAATAAAATTGGGATGTAGAAGCAAATATTCTTCTTTTCAAACTAAATTGTGCCAGAAATGGAATTACAAGAATTTGAGAGTGGTCACTTAATGCGGTGAATTACTGGCTCTAGTATGAGGACAGCCTGTCAGTTATTGTTACATTATTGCACCTGTCTAGGATTTAAAGATTCAAAACATGTAATCTGTTCTAGAATGAATTTCAGAAAAAGCCAACAAAGTTATCATTTATAAACTGAATACCCAAATTCCATTTTTAGAGCTGTGATTAGGTGTGGTCTCTCTGATGCTGATAAGACTTTAAAACTATTTGTTTCTCTCAACTTTGGACTTTATGAACTTTAGGAGAAAAGGTCCAACTGAATCATTCCATTCCCTAAAGTTCAACAGCTCCAATAGTCACTGGGTGGGATCCAGAAAGCAAATATGCTTCTCAGCACCACAGAAAATTGCCTTCCACATCTAGCAGTGAAATCAACAAAATCAAGTCTTTGTTGAACTCTCAGCAGTTCAAGGCCATAAAGAACATGGTTAGAAAACCCGCTTTTTAAGCATAAAAGTGTAAAAAGATCCATGCTACCATTTTAAAGACTAATGACTCATGTGCAATTTATTAATCCATCCATCCATCCATCATCCAACCCGCTATTTCCCAACTACATGGTCACGGGGGTCTCCTGGAGCCAATCCCAGCCAACACAGGGCGCAAGGCAGGAAACAAACTCCGGGCAGGGTGCCAGCCCACTGCAGGCAATTTATTAATGTATTTTTTAAACATCTTTACATTTTAGTATTTATTGGTATTTTTCCACATAGCTATTTTGCATATTTTTTCAGGATAGCACCCAGCTGGTACCATGCAAAAGCCAGAAACACATAATATGACTCCATCACACAGCCAGTAGAGGAGTGTAAGGGTCCTCTGTCTAAGTTGCTGGATATTACTCTAAAAATGTTGAAGTGTGTTTACACAATATATGGAACAAGAATATATGTGAATTTCACATTATGTGAATTTTGGTTGGCATAATGGTTATAAAATGTTTTGGATATTTTGGCTACAGATCTTAGGCATATTCCTGACCATAACTGCTTCTCTTTCTAATCAGATTTTTTTGTGTGTATCTGCCAATCACAACACTGCATAATTCAGAAGCCTTGTGCTGTAACAAGAATCTTCTTTCTGGTCATTTCTGAAGGTTCCTGTTGTAATTTGGTTCAAAAACCTCTTATTCCCACATTTCAACATCTTGTATTATTGGACATTGTTTTTGTAATTTTTACATTATTTTGTTATCTTAAAATCATTTTGTGTTCTGCTTATTTGGTTGGTTGCCACCATTTTGTGACAGTTTCTGAAGGAGATCAGATAGCAAACAATATGACTGCAGCCTTGTTGTTTATTACCATTATGCCCAATCTCTGCCCATTCCCAGTCTTAATAAACCTAATAAAGACGGCGGTACACAACTCGTAACATCCATGTATTGGATCCCTTTCACAAATCTCTTTCGATTTTTTCTTATTAGCATTAGCAGAGGCTAAAGTGTGCTTCCAAAAGACATTAGTTTGGACCTTTTGTTAATCTTTTTTGATCACGATTCTTGTTTTGTGTTTGGGCTTTGATGAACGATTCTCTGATTATTTTTTGTATTTTGACCTTTACCTGTTTACCCTAACCCTAACCCTTTATCCTAACCCTTTTCTCTTTTTATTTCTTGGCCACTACTTTCCATTAATTGAGTTAAATCCTTAACTATTTTTACTTTCTGTTTTTTCAAGCCTGAGACTTGTTCTATTTCAGCAGTCTTGTGTGACGGGGAGAGCTGTGAAACTGTGTTTACTGTTGATGTACTGTGCTGGTTAGAACAGCTAAGAGAAGTCAAAACATACACTGCTTTTCATCCACAGCGTTAGTCAACTTTGATTTATAAATAAGCATCCCACTTCAGTTTTTAAGATTACTGTCTATATAAACTGAAAACAAAATCAGCTCTTTCAGTGTTAATGGCATTTTACTATGTATTATGTAAAATGTTAACCTCATCACATGAATGATTCAATAAAAAGTCCAGAATCCACTGCTCATATGGTTATGTCAAGTTAAAGGAAAAAGCTTAAGTGCAGAACATTTGTTTATAAGAAAGGCAAGATGTCTTGTTTTGCATCAAGTCTCTTAAACATATGTAGATAACATGAAAGTTAGGAAGCTTAGGGGGGTTAAAATGCTTAGACTATCATTCATGTTCAAGATTTCAATTAATTATTCATAAATGATGGACAAAGTGAATTCATTTTTTTCTTCCCAAACATGATCCCTTTGACTTTGAATCTAAATGAATTAGTCAAACCCTTCAGAAAAATAAATGACAATTCAAGCCTTCTCAGAATAAGATAAATGCTTCCAAGGGGATCAATCATTTAGTGTCCTGCCTCCTCTAAAATTACATTCACCCCATTTCTATTCCTTTAACCCCTTTCTCAAATAATGGATGCAACATCAATTTCTGACACCATGCCACATGACATTAGGTATGATTTATGGGAAGGGACTTAGGATAGATAAAGTACATTTAATGGGAAATGCATTTTTATTAAGTCACTAGATTTTAAATTCATGGGTCTTTTGCAATGCTGGTGTAAAAGCACAGAAACAGGGTCAGCCCTATGGAAGTTACTCAAGTTCACCTCTAGTAGTTCCACGCATTTATGTCATCCTTAATTTTTACACCATTTTCTGACTCACATCTTGCTCTGGCTAAGGTGATTTAAAGAAAGCTGTGCTTAAATGTGTGTCATTTAGGTTTTACTCTTACTAAAAATGTTCACTATGGTCAGTTTG
Organism: Polypterus senegalus; assembly: GCF_016835505.1. Lineage (NCBI taxonomy): Eukaryota > Metazoa > Chordata > Cladistia > Polypteriformes > Polypteridae > Polypterus > Polypterus senegalus. Next base: position 56,149,679 of record NC_053170.1, on the reverse strand, counting down.
GCTGAGTTTCTCTTACTGACTGATAGTGATAGCTAGCATGTATTTAAATAACTATATCACATCAAACAAGATAAAGCCACAGGTATAAATGGATCAGCAAAGAGCTGGATATTTAACACAGCATAAATAAATAAATAAATAATAATTACTGATTCATGGAGAGCCAGATATAAAGTAAAATGGAAAAAAGCATGAATGGTTTGCTCTTCTAAGGACACACTCGTAAACATGTTCACAATTATCCAGCTTATTTCTCATTAAAAATTAATCTGTCGTGCACATCTTTGAAATATGGGTGGAAGTAGAATACCATGATAACACCAATAAGGTCAAAGGAATAAAGTGCAAACTTCAAAAATTGTGGACAAGATAATAATGAGCAAAGTACCAAAAATATAAAACTAGATAAATAATAATAATAATTCATTACATTTATATAGCGCTTTTCTCAGTACTCAAAAGCGAACCCACAATCTTTCACAGTCTCCTTACTGCAAAGCAGCAGCACTACCACTGCGCCACCTGTGAGGACATCCCTGGTGATGGAAAGCAGACACGCGTAGCAGCAGTATGTTACCACAAAAGTCAGTTAACAAATAAATATTTATGAGATATTATCTGAAACAGTAAAATTGACATATGTGCGGCAGACATTGCTTAGCTTTCTAAAATTGTATATTTATATTGTTCTATGAAAACTTCTTTGAACTTTATAAATAATTTCAAGAGGGAATAGGAGTTAAAAAGAATATACGAAATAAGTGCAATAAACAAAAAAAAATGTAATCTACTTTATAATAAAAAACTAAGGACCAGTCCCTCAGAGCAATCTGATTGGTCATTGTGGCTTTGGTGTGATTGGTTAGGTTGGCTTTGGCAATGTGAGTAACAAAGAAAAAGCGAGTGTGAGATGCATGAGTAAAGGTGCAAGCTGAGAGAGCCCCCTTCAAACATGGCAAGTATAAAACCAGACAGGAGGCGAGACAGGTGCTTTGAAAATAGCAGTCTGAGAAGCAGGCGTTATGTGAACACGCTTGAGAAAGACAATGCCATTGAAGAGACATTCAGACAGACGCAAATACAGAGGAAAGGTGTTGAAAGTACTGTACACGTAAGGCAAGAGACATCATTTTTTTATTATTATTATTCTGTTACCTGTTTTGACAGGTACTGTGGCTAGGTCAGATATAATTTGTTTCAGAAATGAGACAGGAGAAAATAAATACTTGAGAAATAACGACAACATATACAAATTTGGAAATATTTTTGGAGAAATGTGTCTTTTTACAGTCAAAATAATGGGATGAGACATAGGAAATGCATTTTTTATTTAAATGTGTGCTGAAAAACACAAAAGTGTAGATGGCTAGAATGGGGGATAATGGTTGATAAAAAATCATGCCAAAAAGACGGCCAGGCCTTTTCTACTGGATATTTGTGGGTCCACGTGAAATAAATGCAAATTGTTCAACTGGCCATTTACTCTTTATATGCAAAAATTAGAAAAATGGCTTTGAGAAAACAATAACATAATGCTTAATTTAGTATTTTTTTTGTATCTTAGTTACTGAACCACAATGTCACTAGCGGTTTCAGCATATGTTGACAGTCACTATATAAGTGATCTGTAGCTAATTAAAAATGGATAAATCTCCATTCAGACAGTCAATCCTGAGCCAGAACCCAATAGCAAAAAAATGAAGGAAACTTTTTTTGTGTAAAATGATATGGTTTTATATGATTAGAAATGAAAAATCACTTTAGGAAAGCAAAAAGGCTGCCAACCATACGAACAGTTAATAGTATGCATGTCTGAAGGGAGATGAATTCTTAAAATTTTTTCTCGCAACCCAATTTTCAGCGTCTTCACAACTGACAATCGCAGTGTAGCATCATTCAGGGGATCTATCCCCCTTGTGCAACTCTCACTGATTGTTGTCCTTCCCCATTGGGTGGGATGGGCCTTGGAGAGTTGCCGCAGATCATCTTCTAGGAGAGAGTGGGTCTCCTTTAGACAATTGTCAATGTCATCATCTGATTGGATTGTTTTATCCTTACAAGCAGCAACTCATTGCAAGGCATTCCGCAAGCTGTTGCTGACCCTTCTCATTCAGTACATTTGTAAACCTTGACTCAGCATGCCCCAAGTTCAGACATCATGTGACTCATAGCTTAAAAAAACTGACCTAAAGGGCTGTGAAAGCTGTGTTATAAAGATTTGTTTGTGCACAGAAGCAGACAGTGACCAGCTTATGTACACAACACGGACATGTCAAGTAACCATTCTTATAACTGTGCCACACTGTTTTCAACCTCAACTCTGGTTTCCTCTTCCATTCTAAAGATATGCATTATTGGGTCAATGTATGACATTAAATTGGCATTGTCTGAATGTTTCTGGGAATTGGGACAAATATCTTAAATGATAAATTGCTTTGCTATTCAGGGTCTGTTTACCTACATTATATCCAGATGGGCTACAGCTTCTAGCAACCCTTTAATAAAAAAAAACATTTTTTAATAAAAAAGAATTAATACAAAAAAATGCTTATCTTTCATTTGATATGGTAACCACAAACTTCTCTTTACCTTGCAATCTAATTTTTCAAAATGATTTAGTTGCACTTTAATTAACACACTTTTAAAATCATATAAAAAGGTGACACATTTGTTACAATGTCACTGTTTTAATACTTCCTGGCCTCAAAATTCTAATTCTGCAAAAATTATTTTTTGCCTTATTTGCTAACCTTTGTGTTTATCATTAATATTTCATGTGATATGCCAGCAACTGGACCACGCTGCCACATGCACATAGCCCACTTGCTTTTTTGGTTCTAGCCAACTTGTCTTCTGGCAACACAGATTGTGAGCAGCCATATGGAACTGGTAAAATGAATTGAGACATTCATTTGTTTTTAAAAAACTATAATGACAGTCAATAACTAAATGTAAAGATTTCATTTTTATCAAAAACCAAAGAGCTAAACTGTAAACCAAGTCTGAACAAAAAAATTATCAAGGATCGTTAATGAAAGAATGAGATTTTCACCAGATACACACTAAAAGTGAGATGTGCAATGCTATCAATCAATAAGCAGAAAATCAGTCACTAAAAGTTTAAGACTAAGGTTATTCACAGTTTTAGTCCATAATCGCAATGCAAAGAGCTTGAGTGCTGTGCATAGTGAAGGGCATCTTAACAAGTCACTAACAAAATACTGAATCTACAAAATGGTGGCATGATGCACTTAAGATTAGCCAACAAAAAATATTTATATTTTTATTAGAGTACATTATTCATAACTGACACAGACATGGTTATATTCCTTGAGATTTAAGCTTTCAAAATGTCCATAACATATGAATGGAAAAAATGTATCCAAAGCCGCAAAAAATACTAGTGAGATGTCCAGATTCTTAAAATCAAAACAATATTGGTAAACTAAACAACAGCGTCATTATATAAAGTTGTCCTCAGCCCACTTATTGATAATTCCATAAAAATAGGATAACTATACTCATCAATTAATTATAATACTCTATCTTATATTCCCGCTTGATAGATTTGGTTTTGCTTGTAACTTTCCAGGTCAGGTCAGGTCGGGGAGCATGCACTGCTATAGCACGTTGCCACACCCACCACACAACGAAACAGCACAGTCCAGTCCCACCCTCCAGAAATAACCATCTATCTGCCACTGCCAGGTGTTACATGGGTGTCCCCTTGGCCTGGTCCAGCCACTCAGGTTCTCAACAATGAAGATCCTGTGAGCCAGATCACCCTAGGGGAATTGTACCAAATGGCCATAGTGCCATAACTAACACTCCATCACAATGCAGGTAATGTGCCTCATTCGGGACTCTGTGAGCAACCGCTCTTTCGACACAAACTCAAAGCAACGGTGCCCAAGGATTCTCTGAAGAGACACAGCACTGAAGGAGTCCAATCTCCGTCTAAGGTTACTGGATAGCGTCCATCTCTCCCAACCATGTAGCAAAACAGGAGGTATCAGGACTATAAAGACCTGGACGTTTGTTCTTTTGCAAAGATATCAACCTCATGACCCACCATGCTCTCCCAATCCATCTACTGACTTTATAGGAAGAGTCACTAGAGACATGAATGTTGCTGCCAATGTAAGTAAACCTCTGCACACTGCTGATTTTTGTGCCCAAGAGGTTATAAAAGGCCTGGATCTTGAATTTTATCTTTGACTCTCGCAAGTCCAGACATTCCCTTATACTCAAATTCTCAAATGCTCATACTCATGATTTTGTACAAAAATTTCAATGATATGACAGAAGGGAGCTGAAGAAGTCTAACTGACTTGCACTGATTGTCCTGCCAATGGGGGACATAATCTATCGACTTGAACCTGCCAATTAAGCAAAGTCATGGCATCATCAAAAATACATTTCAGAGAGACAGAGAGCTGTCCTAATGGGTCCTATATCATCTTCACAACCATTCAACAAAAGTATGACTGGCACAGCATTATTAATGTGTATGTTGCAGCATTTCAAGTCAAAAGCAAAACATTGTCAACACTATTTTTTTTATCCTTTCTCATGCTTCCAGCCAAATGCAAAACATTATCAACAAATATTCAGAATATCCTTTTAACAAGAAGTAAAACAAACACAGCCAAAAAACATACCCTCTCTTACTTTATAAAATCATAAATTTCAGGGTTCACCTTTGAGCTTTCATAGTAGCAACATCAATAACAGAACCAGCAAAATTCACTTAACACACACACCTCCATTCAATGGAGAGAACTGCAAAACTGTGCAGCCTTGGTACATCATTGAGAGTAAATTTCCAAGTCAACTTAATTTTGGAAAAATAATACTGCTGCCTGTTATGCAAAAAAAAATGTAGTGTAAAACACTTATCTGGCTAAAATCTGTGAACCTTCAATCTGTATATGTCTTTAAGAAATTAAAGTGGTGTCATTCATATTTAACAATGGAACAGTATATCTTTTTCAGATTATTCTATTAACACTCAAAGGTTCTAGTCATTCCCCACCAGTCCTTTGATGGCCATGGCTCCAATTATTTTATACGCACGTACTTATTCAAAGATACTTTTTTCTGATGATCAGTTCACAATACACGTGTAAAACCTCAAATCTACTGTGTACTGTACTTCAAGCAAAATATAGAAAAGTGTAATGATTTTAAATATTTTTTCTTTTAAGTGTAATAAATTTAACATGTAAGCAAAAAAAAGAAGAAACAAGGTTAGGTTAAATTGAAAACTGTTTGCATTTCTTCAAGGCTTTTGCTTTAGCTGTTCCATTTCATTTGTTTGCAATTTACAAGCAGGTCTCAGGGGTAATTTGACAGCAGTGACCCTAGAAATACTTTTAGACCATTGTACCTACCTGGAACTTACAAATCAAGCATGAACAGCAATATGGTTTAAAACACCTTCATGTAATAGTGTGCATTCATTTTGAAATATTTTTAGTCATAAAATTTTTATGGGGCCATTCTTGAAAGGTGGCCTATTTCTGTGTTAGCACAAGGTGTACTGTACCAGCTACGGATTCCATCTGTGGTGACCAAAATAAAATTCACATGGTTAAGTAGTATAAAATATTGTAGTTATAAATAAAGAGCAATTTGTTCCGGACCAAAGAAATTCAGGTGGTAGTTAGGCAACTCATCTTGAAAAGTAAATGTAGGATATCATTTTCTCAATTCATAAGAGAATGAACAGAGCTCCTGAAACAGTCATCAGCACAGAAATGGCCTCTTCCTTTGTATTGAGATCCAAGAGTGGCTTGGTACAAGGCACTACAAGAAGGTCATATAATGTACACGTACAGTATCCACTCCAGACTAATCACCTGCTGTATGTAAATCCAAAAGCAGGAATCTGAATTTCACAACAAATCCAGCATTCATGATCGAATTATATTTGTAAATAAATAATATAATGTCATTTAAAACCTACTAAATTAACAAAATCAGAAGTCAGATTGCTTGCTGCACTGCTTGAATCAGTTGGCATTTGGAAATCTTTACATCAATCTATGTATATCACAAAATAGGACATAAAATTAAAAGCAAAACATTAAACATATACAGAAGTAGACAAATTTGTTGATATCCTTACAGCTCATTGAAGACGTGCTGCTTACCTGCTGAAAAGCAATTTCCCTATGTATACCCGCAAATGTTTGATATGTCACCAAATAAAGCAAAGCAATTGTGAAGAGATCGAGTATTGCTTATTCTACGAAGATATTCTAAAAAGGCCTTTGACACATTTGTTGGTACCCCTTGGAAAGATTGTAATATTTGGATTAGAGTGATTTTTCAAAACAGCTGTTTACTTTAATTAGTATCACACAAGTCTCCAATTGTACAATCAGTCATTCTGCTGATTTAAATGGAGAAAAGTTGTCGCTCTGCAATTTGGCATTATAATGTGTCCCGCACCGGACATGGACCAGAGAAAGTGAAGAAGAGAATTTTCTGAGAAGGTCAGAAAGAAAGTTATAAACAAGCATGGTAAAGACAAAGACATGAAGCTTGATGTTCCTGTGATAACAGTTACAAATATTATTAAGTGGTTTAGGGTGCATGGGACTGTAGACATCCTTCCTGGATGCAGAAAGTGGAAAAACAACCAGATAATAGGAAGAAGAAGCATAGTGAGAATGGTAGAGAAAAAGCCAAGGAACATATCCAAACAGATACAAGCTGAACCCCAATGTCAAGGTCCATCATTTTCAGACTGCACCATCTGTCGCTTTCTGAGTGACAGTGGGCTCAATGTACGTCAAACTGTTGAAAGAAAATATTTTAAAGCCAGAGTGGAATTTGCTAAAATTCATATTGACAAACCATAATGCTCCTGGTAAAACATCCTTTGGACAGATGAGACAAAACTGGAGCTCTTTGGCAAGTCAGATCAGATGAAAAAAATGAGGCTTTCAAAGAAAAGAATACAACACCTACTATGAAATATGGAGGTCTAGTTATGTTTTGGGGTTGTTTTGCTGTATCTGGGGTGCCTTGAGTCGGTGCAGGAAACAATGAAATCACAAGACTATCAAGACATTCTGGAGTGAAACATACTGCCCAGTGTCAGAAAGATCTCTCTCAGTCACAGATCATGAATCCTAAAGCAGGATAATGACCCAAAACACACAACTAAAAGCATCCAAGAATGGCTAAAAGCAAAACATTGGACTATTTTGAAATGGCTTCCTTTCAGCCATGATATGAATTCCATTGAACATATATGGAAAGAACTGAACCATGCAGTGTGGGAAGGGTACCCCTCAAACCTGACACAGCTGGAGCAGTTTTTTCAGGAAGAGTGGGCCAAACTACTTGTTGACAGGTGCAGAAGTCTCATTGAGAGCTCCAGGAATTTCTTGTTTGGTGTGATTTCATCTAAAGGTTGTGCAACAAAATATTAGGTGAAGGGTCCCATAATATTTGTCTATGAAATTTTCATCTTTGTTATTATTTGAAATATTCTCTTAAATCATAACCCTAGAACAAGGTCTGATTTTTCTTAGATACACTGTACAGAATAAGCAATAATGGGTGCCAATCAGTTTTGTCAGTTTCAAGTTATTTCAGAGACAATGGTGGGTTCGTCTTTTTTCAGTACAGTGCCAACAAATTTGTCCACGTCTAAGATTTTGTTCAATTAATTTCTAAAGTAAAACATCACATCAGATTTTAAGTGAACATCAAGATAACTTTATGGTGGATACTACAGTGGACATTTTTTCATATCTCATGAAAAGGAACACTCTGCAGCCACTTATACTTATGATCAGAGTACCATGAACCTTTCTGAAAGAGCAATCATCTCAGATTGCATGGACTCAGATAAAAGAAACTAAGGTTTATCACGTAAATTCTAGATTGATGTAAAGTTTAATTTTATTTTAATTATTTTTTAGCTAATTTTGTCTACCTAAGCAGTCAAACAGCAGTGACATGAGCCTAGTGGCAACTGAACCTTGGAGCGTTCAGATTCAGCTCCAAAAGCCTTTACAGAACCAGTTGAGCATTAGTATGAAAACCAAGCTGAACAGACACAGGTCCATTTCACTAAGTATTGTACTGTATGGCTGTGTAGCCTGGAATCACACAGACACACACTACAGATGATTACTGGAAGCAGAAGACAAAATCAGAAACCAGCAGCTTTTTAAATTGACTGGGTCCTAGTCTCTGGAGAACCTTATTAGGAGGTACATGATGTGATGGGCAGGTCATGTAGCATGAATGAACAGCTGCCTAAAATGTTTTGGCAATATAATAAATGGCCAGGGGTGGGCATCCTAAAGAAGTACTGTGAGGACATGACCATCCCTTTCTCATAGTGGCTGGCATGGGTCAAAGATCAAACCAGTTTCTCAAAAAAATCTTCTTCTTAACTCCTGATAAGCGGAAATATGGCTTTTATTGTTATTTACATTGTATCTTTTAACACAGTACTAAAAGCTGAAGTGGTCAGGAAATTATGGTAAAATAATAGCAGGTAACAATGAAGAATGTAAAGCATCACTGATAATGCCACACATTGAGTAAGAACCATCATACAGGTGCCTTTATCACTGCTTAAACAGTAGTCTGGCATCAATGTAGGGAGGCCTTAAGATGAATTACAAAGAGCACCTACATGAATAAGTAGGGATTTCCTTATACACCAATTAGCACAAGTGTAACAGTAAAAGAGCTTTCAAAAATTACCAACATTGAAATTTCAAAAGTCATTTCCACTCTCTTAAACAACAGTGAATCTGATTCTGTGAATATGTGGCCTGTAAGTTATGGTACACTCCTGATCCTTTATTAAAATGAAATACAGCTGTACAGGAGAGCTCAGTTTCTGTAAGAGTAATAGAAATCACAGCAGGCCATTAATAATTCATGCTCATCGTGAGAAACCAGAATAGCTCAGCCAGCAGCACCTGTTCCCTTGGCTCCATGAAACAGGAATAACTGTGAATGTTGAAAGCTTTCCTAGCATCCCAGCACATCCACATTTCAGCACTGTCTCCACGTGTAATTTGGGCTGCTTTGTCATTATCCCAACATGTACTTAAAAGGCATGGTTTTGTCTTTGGCAGGGAAACCATAATAAAATGACAGAATGTACAGACTGTGAAAGCCATCAGTGAGTTGGCAGTTTTTTTTTTCCAGTTAAGCATAGAGAACTGACAGAAGCAGAAGAGACCTCTGTCAAAAGCTGGAAAGCCAGTATAAGCCTACTAGTAAGTGCGCTGAATCTGTTTTGTCATTTGGCAAGACCTCATCTCACCCCCTGAATGCTGAAACTACTCTTGCCTCTTAGTCTCTGAGTTGAAATCTGCCATTTGCAGACAACCTAGCCAAACTTATTACAGTCGACATGTTGATGATTTTAATGAATCAAACTGGAGAAGAAATACTTTCCATAAACATAAGTGACCCAGGTGAAAGAGAAGGTCATAAATCACATACATTGTACAGAATTAAAGATGAGGAGCTACAGCGTTTTTTAATCTAGGCTATAACCCCATATTGGTTCTGTAATATAGCTAGAGAGCCAGGGGATATCAGAAAAATAATAAAAGAAATACTTGAAAAAATGAAAACAATGGGATCAGACCAAATCAAAAACCAAATTTGTTTGTGACAGTTGAGGTTTCTTTATAACAATAATAAACATAATTCATTTTTCATTTATTTTGTCTTTATAGCTATCTTTTCATCTTTCATGAAAAAAAATAATATCTGATATGCATGAATTTCAGTCCGTAATTCTGTGTGTTAGTTATTTTGCACCTCTAAGCTGGCCCTGCATGATTGACTGTGGGTGTGTGCAAGTGCGTCCTGTAATAGATTAGCATTCCTTCCAAAATGCTTTCTACCTTACTGGGATCAGCACTAGCACCTTCAGTTTTAATGTGGGTTAGAAACTGAATAGATGAATTAGAGACAATTTGAAACCCTCATATAAACTATTGTAATTGGCTAGGGGCTGCAAGGGATGAAGGAATGTAGTCAGTCTCCTTCATCATACCACTAATGTCGCCATGAGAAGAACTTTTGGTTTCTTCAGCGATGCCTCCACCGTGCCTCCAGGGCCTGCAAAACCAGCTGCTTCATTCCATCGGCACATACTCACACACGCCAAACTCAGGTCCAGAATAGGGCTGCTACAGTATTATCTATCTATCAAACTTCAAAAAACTTCTAAAAAACAGTTTTGTTAATCAGGAACCCAATATTGCCCTGCTAAAAATTTCTAAATCAGCAATACATAGTATTTCATATACAAACATTTCTTTGTGTTATCTTTGCCCACAAATTCAACACAAACATGCAGCGTTATGTTAATAATCTGACATAAGAATATGATGATAAGCATGTCTTTGAGGTTTGAGATTTCGTCACACTGTATACCATCTAGCAAGTTCTTTTAATTTCTCAGTGGGTTTTCTCTGGAGGCCATTGAGCTACTCCCATTCCCCAAAGATACTACATGCAACTCAGTTTAATTTAATTAGATTTATTGCCATGAAAACTTACTGTGCAATGAAAAGAACTTGTTGCTAGTTCAATTGAGGCATAACCCAAAAAATACAAGACACATGGTACAATGAAAAAAAAGACACAACTTTCTAAAATGATTAATGACACTTAAAAATACTCAGTTATTCCACTTAAAAATGCAGTGGTTCTGCCTATCATGTAAAATCTATCAAATGGATCATGTGAAAATAAGATGGTGAAACTATATCACTTGAAGTATTCTGTGAAATGACAAAATGGAATCTTTGTCACACAGGTCAAACAGATGATTGTAGAGAAATTGACAGGGAAGAAGATGTTTGCACTTTTGGTGTTACATCAATGGATGTTACAGTATTATTTGCCAGATATCAGGAGGGCAAAATGTTTGCCACTTGTATGTGTCAAATATGAGGGCTTTCATCCAAGCCTTACTTGTAATAAACGTCCCTTCTGAATGTGAGCTTGCATATATGATGAACTGGGCTGTATTAAATACCCACTGCAGACACCCTGCAGTCTGCCCAGTGCAGCTGTTACACCAAGTCATGCTCTGATTCCCCCACAGAGTTGGCATCTCACTGAACTTGGGACATCGATAGTCATGACTGGTATAGGACACACAAACAATAAAATTGGTGTAAACAGTGCTTTGTGCATTTTTTCAATCAATTGGTGTCCAAAATAAATAAAGTGCAGTGTGGTCTTCTTCCATAAATAAATAAATAAACAATACAATCCAGTGCTCTTCATGGGAGTAAAATGAGTCAATCAATATCAATAATAAATCCAAAAGAATGTAAAAACAGGAATGAAATCTCAATAATGAAATCAAGTTGCTTTTCTCTATTTCCTGAGACTTAATGCCTTTCTTTGTGTACTCCACCCTCATTTACCCATCAGGTCTCCTCAACAGGGCCAAGATACTGGCAAGTACAGTCAACTTTTAAAACAGTTTGTGTAAAAGCCACCTCATTTGGTCAACATGAGGATGCTTATGCCCAACTCCACTGTCCCTCCACCATCTTTCTGGTGTACATAGGATAATTCTGCAAAGCCCTTCAAATGCTACTGCTCCCTGGATGCTCAGCTGGAGTGACTGTACCCCAAAAGCACACTTCCTCTTGTCAATGATGAACAGCTGAACTAGCTGCACTGGCAAATTAACAAGTGTGGTGTATGGGCGGCCGTTTATCCCGGCCTATACCCCCAAGCCGCCAGGTGGAGCCCTCCCTGCAGTATGGAGGTTCCCCAAAGATCAGCAGGGAATGATGGACATTGCAGTTTTTATACACAGCCCTGCTGGATGCCATGGGGGCCACTAGGTGACGCTGCAGGGAGGAACAACGGTTATTTACCCTACGCCCCGGAAGTATGTCCAAGTCACATGGACAAAGGGAATGACATGCTTCCGGGGTGAAGAAAAGGACTTTTAATCTGACCCGGAAGTGATAAAGGATCACATGGACTGGAGATTGGAACACTTCCGGGTCAGGGACAATAAAAGGATTATGGGAGCTCCCAGATGGCGAGCTGAGCTGGGTGGTAGGAGGGCAACGCGTCTGGGAGTGGTGGAGAGTATCATTGATTGTGATTATGAGTATTGTGGAGGAGAGGGTGCTTTGTGCACTGTGGCAAGTAAATAAAGTAATCGTTTGGACTTTTACCCGGTGTCTGGAGTCATGGACAGGGGTTCAAGGGAGCGATAGTGCCCCCTATCTGTCACACAAGTAACCAGCTAACTTACCCTTCGCATACCCTGCAGCATGCACCCACACCCACCTAGCCTGAGGAAAACTGCTTTTGTTTCTAAAACTCTGCATCACCAAAGACCCTAACTCACTTCTCCATAGACTTTGATACAGCTGTTCAGTATGCTGTGCACTATGCATCTTTAAAAGCTTCTGAGGATCTGGGGTGACAAGGCCGACTTCCTCCAGCCTTCTCAAAAAGTAAAGTAACTGATGAGGAAATATAGGTTGTGCCAGTAGACCATGACAGATCAATGATGTGGCCTTCTAAGAACTTAAAGATACTCACTCTATTTACAATAGCCACATTAATGGGAAAAGGCAAATGGGGCTCTCCAAGTTTAGTGAAGTGTACAATAAGCTCAAAGTTTTGCTGACAACCAAGGAAGAGATTGTCCCTATAAGGTTACCTGTCTTATCAATGCTGGTAATCAGAACCACTACTGTTATGTCATCAGCAAATCTGATGATAGACTTTGCATTATGCTTGTTTTTTGGTTAACTAGTAAATTTAACTTACCCAGTTGTGATTGTACCCTGTAAAGTATTGGTAGGATTAGCGCCTGCCCTGCACCTCATACGTCAGTAAATTAACAGTTCACTCTCATTCCATTGTCTACATTACATTTTCATTGGTTACTTATCAGCATTTTAAGATGGTAAAAATGTATTTGAAGAATGTGAAGATGTAGGTTCGACTTCACACTCCCATCGCTGTTTGTGAGCCCTTCAACCCAACATCGTCAGTAATGTTACTGATGAGCTAGTCAGTGAAGGCAATAAACAATTGAGCAAGGGAATGGTAAAAAGTGAAACAGTGCTTTTATTAAAACAGTCAACAAAAACAGTGTTCAATAAATAAAGTGCAGTGCTTCCCTCAAAAGTTCAATAAATAAATAATCCATTGAAAGAAAACATGGAGATTAAAATACACACAAAAATATAATCCTTTAAAACCAGAGGTTAAAATGTTTCTAAGGAAGCAGTTTAAAAACAAATGACAAACCCGGTGCCTTCGTTTAAAACTAGCGTCTCTCTCTGCAGCTGACCTTCTTTATATCTGCTACTTCTGTGGGTTGCCGCTCCGGTCGGCTTATCCGGACAGTGACTTGGGAATCCCTTAACAGCCAAGGCTCTCACGTTAGGGACACCACGTCCCAAGTCCTGCTACCGTCTGTGGAGAGTCCTGCACCTTCCCGGTCACTCCTGCCCTGCAGAACAAACTTCTGCGTGTGCGACCACAACCACTTCTCCCAGGTGTTGGCCAAACACCCAGACTGCCTTCAGCTGCCTGCAAGCACTCGCCCGCTTCTTGCTGCACCGATTTGCTCGCCTGCTCCCTGCTCCCAACCTCCGTTTACTTTTTTCTTTTTCGATCGCCCTTCTTTTTTTTCCATTATCCGACTCGCGCTTCTTTTATAATGCCACGGGCCATAGCAGCTGTAGCATATTAGCCACGGGTGCAATCACGGATGTGGGCAGTTCCTCACCTGTGCACTCGGTAAGAAACGCCCACACCGCTGATCGTCCCGCGACTTGCCATGGCCCAACGCCCCCTCGCTAAGCTGCCGTGAGAGCGGTGATTATTTATTTAAAATAGGCCCTTACTGAGAACGCTGTGGACCCGCTATACCACAAAGTAACCATGCACCATACTGAGAAAGTCACAGAAGCAAGTATACTGTTTAAAAATGGGGCATCAAGATATCCTGCAGTGATAGTACTCAACATTTTTCTCCAAATGATGCTGGCCAAATCCAAAACTAATCTTCCTCTCATTTTCAGAACTAGCCTGTTCCACTGTAGAATCATGAGATGCTGACAGCTGATCTCAGCCACACTGGGCAGGAACCAATCTTCTCAGAAGGAATGGTAGCCCACTGCAAGCTACAGAGACACCCACCATACACATAGTTGAACTGGACCAACTTGTCATTGATAACTACATGAAAATTGACATCTATGTGGCCAGGAAACAACAATAAGCAAGGAAAACCCTTATGAACATGGAGACAACTTGTAAATTTGACCTAAACAGCGAGTAGACTGTGACCTGAATCTATTTCATAGGAACTGGGTTGGCAATCAACTGTGCCACCTGGCTGAACTTTAACAAATCATAAGTTTTATTGAAAAAAAATCTGAACAACAGTCCATTTTATGTAGTAAGCTCTCAAGAAATGCTAATTTTTTTTTTATCTGAACGTTTCAGAATTTAACATGATGCTAATGAAAATAGATTGACTGGAAGAAAATATTTACAAAGAAGTGTACTGTTTACTGGCTCCCATTTCTGCCCTGTTTATTAGGGAAATTTACATTCGGGGAAAACGCTTACCCAACAAAAACAGACAAATAACAGAAAGCATCATTAAATATGAGACAGCAAGGCAAACAGAAAATTTCAGTTTTGAAAGCAAAAACCCCTGTGATCAATATGAGAATCTGAAAACACGCTGTGTCAGGCACATCTTTAGAGAACCTCTTCAAACAGTTTTAGAAGTATACCTCACACAAATACATTTTAATGCACAGTGATTCTTCTACTAAAATAAGCAAACAAAAAAAGGAAATCACAAGCAAGGATTCTACCTTGTCTGTCTCACTGAATTTCATGAAATTCATGATCATCTTTTATCCTTACAGTTTAAGTGATACCCCCAAGTTCCAGTGATTCACCTGGGCAAACCATGAAATAAATACAAACAGAAGATCTTTTAACTGATTATCATGAAACAGCACAGAGGCTGTCAGGAAAACAGCTAAGTACTACACATCCCAGTGAGCCTCTTACCATATTCTGATATTTGGTGCTACATTAAACAGCAGTAAAAATAATTTATGGAAGACCATAGATCAGAGTGGACACGGAGGAAAATGTACACCAAGAACATCTTGAAGGTTTTGGAATCTTCCAATCATGTTACTTAACAAACTTACAGTTCCTTACATTTATTATTAATACCATAGATATATAGCCTGTCAGCGGGCATTAATCAATAAGGTCCCCTGAGGATCCTTGAATGTGGTTTGCAAAGAATTAGTTTAAAAAAAAAGTAAGAAAAAAGTTAAAATGAGGACATCCAGTCCTACAATCTTTTTCCCTTTTCCTTTGCTTTGCAAAGTTTACACCTTTCAAAGTCCAATTTACTGCTAAAAACTGTATGTACTATTATTAGTAATGCTGCTTGTAAAAGCAGATGGGGCTTGGGTGACATCCACAATATTGAGGTGATAGACAGATATAATAGTGCATAACAAACCCATTAGGTAAAATAGAGGTTCCTGCAACTCTTCATTAATGCAGCAAAACATCTTACTATGTTTATGCTTATACTTCCTTAACCACCCACAGCATACTGCCAAGACATCTCATTTGGATACTTTCAGGTTTGCTCACACTTTTCTACTTTATTGCTACTGTCCTGCTTTGGCACACCTACAGCTGAAACAAAGCTTATAGGCTGTGCATTATGTTTAGCACAATTACTGCACTTACACATCCCACAACATATACTTATTAGGCGCAGAGTATAGTGTGGCATATTGTATGAAGGACACTTATTCCTGGATTTATTCAGTGTAACAGCCCACTTAATATCGAAAAATACAATAAAAATGTGGAAGACTTCACAGGAGTGAAATGTAAAGATGGCTGAACTTGAAAAACTTTGGGTTATAAATTGGGTGGTGCAGGGGTAGCATTGCTGCCTTGAAACAATTAGGCCAGAGTTTATGCACCAGGTGCTCACTACATCGAGTTTTCATGTTCACCTCACGTCCACATGGGCTACCTCCTGGTGCTCTGGTATACTCCCACAGTCCAAAGACGCACAGGTTAGTTAAACTGGCATAGCTAAAATTGGCTCTAATAAGTGTGGTGCATTTGAGCATGCTCACCCTGCAATGAACATTCTCTGTCTAGATGGTGCATGTTGAGATATGCTCCAGTTGGAAATGGATGGATAGATGGATTGATGGATGAGTTATAAATTATGTGGGGTCAATTTTTTGAGGTCAATGATGAAAATATGGCTACATACTGTATAAAGCATTTATATACTGTATGTAACAGATATTAAGCAGTCCTCCTGTTACAGCCATGCAGTATTATTAATTAATTAATTAATTAATTATTATCTATATATACGGTTTATATATTTTTTGTTATTTTAACTAGATTGTAAAGGCTTTTTTGATAAGTTTTACTTTATTAGGAAACAGGGCTATTGCAGAACTGAGAGGTAGTTAACAACATCAAAACCTCTGTTATGTAAATTTATATTCCAAAAGGGGAAAGTGGTTCATGCATCTGGGTGCGCTGTTAGTTCTGTAATGGCTGCTGTGAGGTGAGGGTTTTTCTTTTGGCTTCTTATAACATTTATTAATTTAATAATAATTACTGTAATAATTAAAAATAAATATATGTTGTATTATAGGGTATGCAAGTGATGAGTCCCTGTACATATTTTGTATTGCAGTAAAATAAACAATTACAGATGTGTTGGACAAACCCCTTTTTTTGACCTGTGATCGTCCATTAACCACAATGTAGAGGGCAACCTGAGACGGGGGTAACATATAGACATTGAAAATATGCGCATTATCTCTGAATCATACAAACAATTTCCATCAGTTGTCATTTATAGACCTGGATTGCAAACTGGTAAATTGGAGACAAACAATTCAGATCAGAGGAGAAGGTTCAATAAGGGGTAATGTTATCTGAGGAGTTCCTCAGGTGTTATGAAATAGTTTAATTCTCATTTTTGTGAGGTTTATGGTATGTTTTACTTTGATATTTTGCACACATTTTTGGGTTTTAAATTTTGACAAATCCAAATGTTGCAACAGTTTTCGGATTTAAAATATATTTAGTCCAAAATGTTTTGCACTCTGCGGTGGGCTGGCGCCCTGACCGGGGTTTGTTTCCTGCCTTGCACCCTGTGTTGGCTGGGATTGGCTCCGGCAGACCCCCGTGACTCTGTAGTTAGGATATAGCGGGTTGGATAATGGATGGATGGATGGATGTTTTGCATTACTTTGAACACAATCTCTGTTTTCATGGCCGCCGACATTTTGCCGCTGTTATTTACTAGGTTAGGAGTATGCGCTGATAGTATGTTGCTGCACCCATCATGAAAAGAACCACCTGGATTGGGACCCGACTGCAGTGGGAGACACCTCAGCACCACTCTGGAACAGTAATAATTTACTAAGCTGTCTCTGAACTACAACTGCATGAAAGTTAATAGGTCAGTGCCCCTACATCTGAGATTGTGTGTAATACTTGACATTTGTTTAGCCATTCTTTCTTAAAAAGGCTTATTTGTTTATTTAACTTTGTCTTTTCATACATGTTTTGGCTCTAATGTCAGGTTATAGACTTTACTGGATACCGCCCTTGATTTTATTTTCGACTATGTTTCTTCGTCCGTAGTTAGGTTTATTGCTCCATGAGACTGGCTTCAAATAATAGAGTAGCCATAGTCTTTGTGGCAGAGGCTTGGTGTTTTTCCTGGGGTACTCTGGTTTCCACTCACAAAATGAACATTACTTTAAATTGTCTTTGACTTGAGGGTGTGTATGAGTTTGCCCTGTGATCAACTGATGAGCTGTCCTGAGTTGCCTTTTTCTATACATACAAAAAATGCAATAAAAATAAGCACTGATCTACTTAAACCTTAAAATTATATTAAGTGAGTTAAAAAGAAACGAATGAAAGGAAGTCATTTTTATTTCATACAATACCTTTCATGAGTGACATCCTATAGTATTTTAAATTCAATATTATTTCATTTTAGTAAGAGCATCAAATAGATAGAAATGATGTTAGCAATTTTGCAGAATCGCGCCTTTGTAGCATTTACTGCTTTCAGCAAATATGACAGAAATATTTCACCTTTTAAATAGCTTTTAGAATAATAAAAAGTACACGTCTACAGAACAGGCAGTAAAGCTATTTTTACAAAAAGTCATCAAATCTGCCTCATTGCACTTAATGCTCTGTCTGCATAGAGTCTAACAGAGATGCTAGCAGCGTGGGTTAGCTCATAATGTCATCTTTCCTTGCTGTTACTATTGGCAGTCTTTAATATGAAGCCACAACATTTGTTCAGATGTTTAGAAGATAAAGGCCCAGAAAGCTCAGAACACAGAAAATAAAGAAAGAAACCCACTTACGCATCAGGCTGAATGGAAATATCAGCAATTGTGTTGTGATGAAAGACTTCTGATTATGGAAGTATCTCCATAAATCTTGATTTTATATACTGCCTTTACATAGCAAACAAGAAAATATTACAAAATAAACTGTAAACTGTAAACACAAGACAATTCAAGCATTTGTACAAAGATAGTCTGTTTTCATATTTAAAGAAAATATGGTACAGCAGCAATAGGATTTGTAGAGTTGTTAGAGAAAATGCAATGAGCATACCGCTACAGTTCAGTATTTTTCAAGATCTGGGAATGACTCGAAGTGCAAGTACTGTGGGTTTAGGGATAATACGCAGTGTTGTGATGCTCCTTGGCAGCTTGATCTCAGAATTGTTGATAACATGTCTGAGGATAAGCCGGGCAAATGAGGACACACACATAGTCAGCAAGACGTAGATGCAAATGCTTTGTGCTTTAATTTTCACGTAATAAAAACAGTCATGGGTTCAAAAACCCACAGGTGCAAATGTACAGTGCTAGTTCTTCAATTTATAAATAATCCGTATAAACAAGTGATACAAGTGGAGTTGAATATTTTCAAATAAATATAAATATAACCATATCAAAAGACTTTAAAATTTGTTGAATTAAAAACCACAAACCTTGGTGCTTCTCTCTAAAAGCTGTGTCTCTGTCGCCCAACCGTCACACGGTCTTAAACCCTAACCACCTCAGCTGGTCATCGCTGGAGCACCCCAAGTTCAACTCAAATCCTTCTCTGCCTTCCCTCTATGCCTCAAGGGATCCCACAAACCCTGCTCTCGTCCTCTGCCATTGTGCTTCGCCCTCCAGCTGGGCAATGTTGGGAGCAGTAGGTCCTGTTACACTCAACAGGAGCGACCTCAGCCACTACCATGTGCTCCACTTCAAGGCCCTCATTCCTGACTGCTTGCCATCACTCTAAACAATGCTTGTTCCTGCACTTCACTCTACTTTTATCCTTCATTTTTCTCTAGGTCTTTTCTTCTTCTTCCATCTCTCGTCATTTCATTCCTGGACTCTTTTCATATACAGATTGGAATGCAGATGTGCTGATAACAGATCCCAGAGCACCAAGGAGGCAATCGACAGAACCATGTGTGTCTGTACAAGCAACCAATCACCCCAACTATCATCCCCGGGCTGCTCCGCCATGCTACCAGACACACCCACACCCATCCAAAGCCGATCACATTTATTCGATTATTTATTTCAAATCATGCTTCTCCATGAACCTTTCTCAACATACATGTACAGTGATTACTGACAAGATAGTGAGAGAAAGTTGGTCCTTTTTATTTTTTATAACATAATAAAATAAATTCTGTTCTTCTAAAAAGGTATTAACTAACTCTTGGAGCCAAAATTCTAATTTTATGGAAATAACATTTTGCCAGAACTCATAGTTATCACTTCCTGCATGTAGTGTTAGCCTCTAGACAGCACTTACAAGGGTGTGAGGTGAGAAATAGAGTAGGCCATCAAATTGTTGAGTTTCTGGCCTACTCGATAGGATAAATAATTCTAAAAAACCAAGCACAATTAATCTTGTGCTTAAAAAATAATTTATTTTAACTATTTTTTGATATGCATGAATGTGATTGGCTTTATATTAGAAATAATTCAATGATAAAACAAATAAAGGAGGCAGCAACAAATCTATAAACACGTGAATAATATTTAATCATAAAAAAATACTTAAGGATGCAAGAGAGATGATTGCCTTTCAGAAGCATGCCAAATAAAGCTTTCCTTAGTCCACAATAAAAAATGCTTTAAC